>NW_022196911.1:115504830-115519830 GCF_008632895.1 Mastomys coucha | reverse complement strand
GTGAAGATACATTGTTACCCTGGAATCTCAGCAAAGATACATTGTTACCCTGGAATCTGCCCCCAGAGACTCTGGACCTGCTATCTCTACAGATGTTTTACAGCCCGGTGGCTGTCACTTTGTGTCCTGAGAAAGCAGAAGAGATGAGCTGGGACAGATAAATGGCTACCTTTGGCTTACCTTGTGTCTTAGTCATGGTTTCTATTCCTGCACAACATCATGACCAAGAAGCAAGTTGGTGAGGAAAAGGTTTATTCAGCTTACACTTACACATGGCTGTTCATCACCAAAGGAAGTCAGGACTGGAACTCAAGCAGGTCAAGAAGCAGGAGCTGATGCAGAGGCCATGGAGGGATGATCTTTACTGGCTTGCTTCTCCTGGCTTGCTCAGCCTGCTCTCTTATAGAACCCAAGACTTCCAGCCCAGGGATGGCACCACCCACAAGGGGCAATTGAGAAAATGCCCCACAGCTGGATCTCATGGAGGCACTTCCCCAACTGAAGCTCCCTTCTCTGTGATAACTCCGGCCTGTGTCAAGTTGACACACAGAACCAGCCAGGACACCTTGTATAGATAAAGGGCAGCCAGCCCATCGCTGACCCATCTGTGCCACTATGCGAGGAGAGAGTTACTTTGGGAAAATCCTTGGGTAAAGAAACATCCTTCACCTTGGCCTCGTCGTTATCCTCATGAGCCTTTTTGTTGACAACAGGCAGTCAGCTAAGCAGGACATCTGGTGGGATTGGGGTGCCAGGGGAGATTGGGGTGACAGGAGACTAAACTGGGTTGCAGGTGCATGGATGAGATGGAGATGAAGGAGAACCTTCACATCCAGCTTTCTCCCTGAAACCAGGCATCTCAGTGGTCTGGGGCTGATGGATCATAAGGGAATTTCAGGTGAAGATGACCCGGTCCCCATAATCCTGGGTCCTGAAGGCATAGGCCTTCCTAAAGGCTGAAGTTATGACAGCCAGTCTCCCATTTGTGTCTGTTCCAAGTGAGCCAGTCCCGTGAACCCACTCTGCTTCTTTGGCACATCCTATGTGAAGGGCAAGGAGAGAGACACAGGCTGGCTTCCTGCTAGCAAAAGGCTTGAGGTGAAAGGGGAGTCTGCATTCCTCAGAATCTCTGGGCAAATTAGCTCAGGCTTGGAAATGGGACAGGAAGTGACTATCCATGTCGGCCTATGGGCACTCAGCCTGTGATGTCTCTGAGCTCCAGGCTATAGCGGTGTCCCCTGTCCCCCACCGTGGCTGCAGAGACAGCTTTTCTAACTGACACTGTTTTTGCTAACTAAGTCCCACCTGTTTCTGTGAAAGATGAGGGAGACACTGTGGTCCTGGGTGTGCCTAGTGCCAGAGTCACAGCTTGAGCTATCCCAATGGCCCATTGACTTTTTGTCTAATGGGGTCACCTGCCACGACCTTTGTGAGGAGTATTTAATGAAAAGGTGCAACCCTTCACCTCTCCCTCCCTCCCTCCTTCCCTCCCTGCCTCCCTCCCTCCCTCCCTCCCTCCCTCCCTCCCTTCCTTTTTCCCTCCCTTCATCTCTCACTTATTTCTCTACACTTCTTCCCTTCTTCCTTACTGGTTGTTTTGTTTTGTTTTGTTTTGTTTTTGAGACAGGGTCTTACTATGTTGCCCAGGCTTGCCTTGGACCCTTGGACTGAAGGTTCCTCTGGCTTCTGTCTCCAATACACCATCATCCCATTACCCCAGTTAAATACTGCTTTCCTTTCCTAACGACTTCCTCATGCAGACTAGCTAGAATTTCTGTTCAATGAAACCACAAATAAAAAAACTTCCTCGACGATTACAGTTATAGAGTTACCCTGAAATACAGATCAAATGGGGTAAACCTAATTGTGTGTGCATGCATGCATGTGTATTTGTGTGTGCATATGCATGTGTGTGCATGTGTATGTGTGTGCATATGTGTGTGTGTGCTTGTGTATTCGTGTGTGTGTGTGTGAAAGCATCTGTGTGATGCATGTGTGTGAGTGCGTGTTTGTGTGGATGTATACATGCCACAGTACATGCACGAGGAACTCAGAAAAGCCTTGGGTATTGGTCCTTGTCTTCCGCTTTGAGACAGGGTCCTTCTGCAGTTTTCTGTTTTGTATTCCAGGCTAGCCCACGAGCTTCTGGAGATTCTCCTGTATTCATGTTTTATCTCCTGGTAGGGTTGCTGGAATTACAGGTATGTGCTACTTTGTGTGGTTTAGTGTGGGCACGCTCTTCTCACTGAGCCATGTCCCCAGCCCTCTCAACAGTTTTCCTTTTTCTGTTCCTCCTTTAAAAAAATATTTGTTGGGGGCCTGGAGAGATGGCTCAGTGGTTAAGAACACTGACTGCTCTTCCAGAGGTCCTGAGTTCAATTCCCAGCAACCATATGGTTCACAACCATCTGTAATGGGCTCCGATGCCCTCTTCTGCTGTGCCTGAAGACAGCTACATTGTACTCGTATACATAAATAAATAATTCTTTAAAAAATTGTCAATTTTTGTATGTGTGCATGTTTTAATGTTTTACATATGTGCCATGGTGTATGTGTGTGTGTGATCTCAGACATTCATTCCCCTTCCACTATGTGGGTCCTGGGATGGAACTCAGGCTGTCAGGCCTGGTAGCCAGCGCTGAGCCATGCACACCTTGACGAGAGTCCTGGATATTTCCAGTGGAATTGTCTCATGTCAGCTCCCCAGTTTGCCTTTCTATTGCTGCGATAAACACTGGCCAAAAGCAACTAGGGGATGAGAGGTTTTTATCCCATGTCATAATTCCATCACTGAGGGAAGTCAGAGTAAGACCTGGAGGCAGGAACCTAAGCAGAGACCACAGACGACGACTAGGGTTGACAACGCCCATAGTGGGAGGGGCCTTCCCAGGCGGGCCCTCCCACGTCAATCAGCAATCAAGAAAACGCCCTAGATCTGTGCCTGCAGACCAGTCAGGTGGAGGCAATTCCTCATTTGAGAGTTCCTCAGGTAACTCTAGGCTGTGTCAAGTTCAGCTGAAGCTAAAGAGGAGCTCGACGTCTTTTCAGAACATGCATGCTTGTGACCTGTGTTCGGATTATCTATCCCCAATCATCCTCTCTCTGGCCAGAAGTTTCTGGAGTGACACCGCCGGTCTTCTTTGACACTAGTGTGTGTGTGTTTACAAGAGTATTTATTTGCATCTTTTTGAACATCTCCCTGCCTTGCTAAGTTCCCAGGTTGGGTGCTCTGAAAACCATTATAGCTAAGAGAATCTGGGTGAATTCAGGTGAGAAGACAGAGTGAGAAGACCGTGCAGGTGTCCTTCCTCTGAGCCACACCCTCGGCATAACAGACTTAAGATTTTTATTGCAGACTTCTATAGGGAAAAGGCTCAGAAATCCCCAAACGGGAAAACCAGGAGCCAAGAACAGAATGGCTTTGTTCATTCCTGACATGTCCACCAGGTGGCGCTGTCCAGCCATATATCCTTTGTCCAGGCTTTAGAGGCTCACCCCAGGCCTGGGCCTTTAGAGAATCCCACCTTTCTATGCTGGCCCACACTCTCTTGCCAGACTGTAACTACTGGGGAGCAGAGGGTCATCTGTGACCTTCAAGGGGCTTGGGTGTTTTTGGTGAGCAGCTTAGCTTTCCCTGGTTCCCCTATCCACAATGATTTCTCTCTCTCTCTCTCTCTCTCTCTCTCTCTCTCTCTCTCTCTCTCGCTCTCATTTTTTTTTCCCTTGCTTAAAGCATATTTACTAGCTGGATGTAGAAGCTCATGCCTACACCTTTAGTCCCAGTACTCAGGAGGCAGAGGCAGGTGGATCTTTGAGGGCAGCCTGGTCTACAGAGAGAATTCCAGGATATCGGGGCTACACAGGGAAACTTTGTCTTGAAAACCAAAATGCCAACCAAACAAAAATATATCTATCTATATTTGATCTTATGTGTACTTTCCGTATGTGCTCCACATGTGTGCCGGGTGCTCACAGGTCAGAAGATGGCATTGGATCACCTACTGGTTGTAAACTATCATGTGGGAACTGGGACTTGAACCTGGGTCTTCTGCAAGAGCAGCCAGTGCTCTTAACTGTTGAGCCATTTCTCCAGCCCTTTACTTATTTGAGCAGGTGAGGGCATGCGTATGTGCACACATGTCATAGTGTGCACGTGTAGGTTCAAGGACTCCTTTTCCTGGCAGTCTCTGTGTCCACATTTTTAATACAGGGTTTCTCTTGTTCTGCTTTAGGTGGAGAGTGGGGACTGGTAAGACAAGAGAGAGGGGCTGGCATACTTGGGCTTGCCCTGTATGACCTTCTGTGACATTTCCTGGGGACACGTGAATAAATGCCTATCCATTCCAGATAGGGTGGGAGCCGTAGACCAAAGTGCGAGTTCACAGAGTCAGACTTGTAGCCTACAAGTTTATTGCACTTGCCTACAGAGCGTGGCTCAGGACTTGCTGGGAACCTAGGGGATCCCAGAACAGCTGAGCCACCCAAGCCTGAACCTACCATGGGTGGTGGCTTCCCCAGAGCTGCACAAAGGTAGTCTCCCACTAACTTCCACAGTTTGTATCTTCTAGCCCCTCCCAGAACACAGAGATTATGTGTGGTTGGGGCAGTGTTACAAACAGTTGCGAGGGAAGGAAGAGAGGCATGGCTGGGCCTCACCTGAGGCGGGAGTGACCCTTCTCTCTCCCTTCTATGAGGAAATGTCAATAATCTTTTAAGAGTCGCCTGAGGGTGGTTACAGCTGCTCTGATTGCCAGTAATGGCTGTCATACTCCGAGGACAGTGTTCTACCTGCCTGGGCACACCCACAGTCCCCCTGATGCTCGGCTTACGTAGGGTGCAGGTGTGATTAAGGAACCCCACTTCTCCCTCCCTCTGCTCCACAGGCAGAATGCCCCTCGCTGGCAGTAGTCACGCCTTTGACATTTTTTGGCGAGGAGGGGCCAAGTAGCCTCCCACATAGGCCTCCCAGGCCTCATAGGCCTCCCAGGCCCCAGAGTCTGTACACAGCCTAATCTTACCTTGCCTCCTGCAGTCTCCCTCCTACCTGCTTCTGGCTCAGGACTCTGTGGGGCTGCTTGATTTTTTTTGGGGGGGGACAGGGGAGACCCTGGGCTGTTGTAGGACACCAGTGGCCGGCCCTGACCTCTTGTTATTGGTTTCTGAGCAAACTTCTGGGAACAGCTGTGAAGTTGGGAGTGGATCTTGGCAGTCCAGCTGGGGTTCCTGGTGTCCTTGAACTGTGGCAGGCTTGAGTCCCCAGAGGTCAACCCCCCAACACACAGTCTCAATAGAATAGAATCTTTCAGGCTCTGGATGAGGAGGGCAGAAAGAAGGTACACACTGGCATCCTGTGCCTCCCAAGAGCTGCCAGACAGGGACTGGGAACCACTGAGGTCTGGACATCTGCCATGGCTGCCACCCCTCCTGACCTGGCTGCCTGGCAGAGGAGGGCTGCTCTCCTTGGCTCCCCCTTTTCCCCTCTAGCCCTGGCTCTGAGATATTCATCCAGGGCCTTTAGCTCCCTTGGAGGCATGTCATGCCCTGGCCGCTCCCCCATCCTGCCCTGTCCCTTGGAGGTGCCAGATGGGCTGGTCCAAGGCAGCCAGGCCAGATTCTGTCCCTTGCTCTGTTCCTCCCAAGCCCCTGGGGAGCCAGGAGGAGGGCCTGGCAGGGCGGCAGATGGTGAGTTGGGAGGAGGGGCTGCCCAGCGACTGTCGGGACAGATGGCAGGCTGGGTAGGGGTCCGGAGCTCGCCCATCTACTCCTGCCCCTTCAGGGGCTTTTCTCGGCACCTCCGACTGAATTAGGATGGGTCCACTCTAAGTCCCTCTGGATGCTCTGTAGACCCTGGCTCAGTGCTGGTGTTCCTGCCCAGTTCCCACTTGGGGTCGCACAGCCCCTCCTAGCAGCCCAGCTGGGCCTGGACTCTCAGTGCTGGAAGAGACCTTGGGGAAGCCCTGACTGAGTGTGTGGCACACCCCAGGACGAAGCCTTTGTGGAAGATGAATGTTTGTAGAGGGCAAACTGGCTTCCCAGACGGACCCTGATGCTGGGAGACTGCAGGGCATGAAGACCCCACATGCCTTAAGATGTTCCCAGGGTGACAACGATCAGTCTGGCTGCTTCTCAGAGGCGACATCGCAACTAGGAAGGTCCCACTGAGAGGAGGAAAGGAGGAAGGAGGGGGCTCCAGAGAGCTCTGGGCGGAGACATCCACTCTCAGGAGGAAGAGCAGAAGGCCAGCCATTTAGCCTAGTGTGCAGCTACCTCCTATGGGGACAGTCCTCCGTCCAAGAAAAGGAGAGCTTGTAGGGGTATCCTGGGCTCTGAGGTGCTAGGGGGATTTCAAATTTGGGGTTCCAATGCTTGTAAGGTTCAAAAATACCTTTAAAAATTTATTTCCAAGAAAAACCTTTGCATAGTATGGTGGTGCACACCTGTAGTTCCAACATTCAGGAGGTAGAGACAGGAAGATCATGGGCCGCATTTGGCAATACGGTGAGTCTGGGGCCAGCTTGGGCTACATAAGACTCTATATCAAAAAATTCTAAGATAATAAAAGCTTCTTTAGTGTTGGTTGAGCCTGCCCTGGGCTTCTGCGGCATGTGCCCAGTTCCTTCTGCCCTGAGAATGGTGGTGTGTGTCCGGGCACCTGCCCCAGGGGCACAGCCAAGGCTCGGCTCCTCCTGTTCACCCGCCCCTGGCTCCCCTCAGCAATGCCAGCTCTGGGCCCCCAAGGTTCCACCTCCATGTTGGGGATCTCTTGTCACCCCCATGTCCCTCCAAGAGTCAAGACATGAGCTGTGCCCTTTCTGTCTCCACTCGGCCTCTGAGCTGCTGGATGGCTTTGGGTGGTGATCCACCATTTCTGAGCTTCGATTCCTTCCATTGGGAAGGCCAGACCCACTTCTGGTGGAGACTCTGAGTTTTTGCTGAGGTTATTAATGACCTGACTTTTCTTAAATTTCATTTTGTGGAGGAGGGATTTGAATGGCACAGACGGCTTCATCCAGCACACCCAGCGTCCTCCTCATCCAGCTGTGGGGGCACTTCTGGAGCCCTAAGGGAACCATCCCCATCACTCGCCGCCCTACACTGCTCCCTGGCGGCAAGCCCTGGGCATTGCATCCATCACTACTCTTCACTCTGCGGAGATTGTAGGGTATTTCCCACTCTTCGGGTCTCATCCTTCCCTGTCCGGTGTCTTTGGGGTCCTTGTCGGGAGTAGGCACTAGAAGTTTCTTGTTTTAGAGCTGAAGACCCCTGTGCTGGTGCACAGAGGCCGTGTGCTCCACCAGTCGGCCAGTCTCTATTGTGTCGGGCTGCCGCAAACACAGGTATGCAGATTTTTATTTGGACACCTGCATTGTTAACCTCGTTCTCCTGGACGTGTCTGTCATTTTAGCCACCTCCACTGCAGCAACGTGGCTTTCTGTCACCAGGCTCTGCCGTCCAACTCTTTCTGTGCCCACTTCCTGCTGTTTGGACCTGAGGAAACCAAAGTTCTGGTATATCTGAGCTCTCTTCCCGTGCTGTGGCTCTCCTGTCGTGGGGCCTGATGTTTTCCCCACAATCATAGCCAGTGTGGTAGTACTCTCCCTGTCCCCATGGACAGCTGTACCCCCTGTCCTCCGTCTGTTCCCTCGCCCTTCCCTCCCCTGTCACTGCCCTACTGGAAAAGCTCTGGAGTCTTCAGGGCTCTGCAGGGGGAAATCCCCAACTCCTCTCGTCCGGAGGAGTTTGTAGGGGCTGGCTACTTATGGCCACCAGGTCACAGCTGGCATGGTGCTTTGCTGTGGTTAGAACCATGGTGACTCATGGTGCCATCATACAGCAAAGCCCAGACCAGGGTTTGGCAAAGTTGCTCATGCAGAAACCAGTTTTTGGTCCAGTTCTGGGGTTCACAGGTTAGACCTGGTGGGTTGAGTGCTGCTGGGATTTGGAGGACCAATGGACCAGGGGATGAGACCCTTGTAAGGAGTGTGGTAGACACACACACAGACACACAGACACACAGACACATAGACACACACACACACACACAGAGAGACAGACAGAGAGACAGAGAGAGAGGGAGACAGAGAGACAGAGAAAGAGACAGAGAGACGTGGATTGCTCCAGAAGTGTCTGCCTCCTGTGGTTTCTTCCCATCTCCCCATGCCCCAGCTTCTTTGTGGTACTCTAAGGAAATGTGACAAGGATACATTTATTTCTCTAAGCAGAGTCCCAGGCTGGGAGCGGCCCTCCCCTCACATGGGTCTTTGTGGTTCCCGGTTGGTGTAGAAGCAGAGAAGGGCATGGCTTCTGCTGGAGGTTTTTCCCTGAATCAGGAGGCTCTGACTTCTGGAAGCTGTGCATGTGACACATGTCTGTGCACATATGTATACTCTGTCCTAGTCAGCTTCACTACTGGGGGATGATACACCGGGATCAAAAGCAAGTTGGGAGGAAAGGGTTTATTTGTCTTACATTCCCACATCATAATCCATCATGAAAGGAACTCAAGCAGAGCAGGAACCTGGAGGCAGGAGCTGATGCAGAGGCCATGGAGGGATGAGCTGATTCAGAGGCCATGGAGGCAGGAGCTGATGCAGAGGCCATGGAGGCAGGAGCTGATGCAGAGGCCATGGAGGGAGGAGCTGATGCAGAGGCCATGGAGGCAGGAGCTGATGCAGAGGCCATGGAGGCAGGAGCTGATGCAGAGGCCATGGAGTGCTGCTGCATGAGGCATGGTCCTTGTAGTTTGCTCAGCCTGCTTTCTTATAGAACCTTGGACCACCAGCCACAATAGCTGGGCTTTCTCACATCAATCATCAATTAAGAAAACATCCTGCAGCTGCATCTTAAAGGAGCATTTTCTCCACTGAGACTCCCTCCTCTCAGCTGACTCTAGCTTGTGTCAAGCTGACATAAAACTAACTACCATGTGTGTGCACACATGATTGCGCACGCACGCACACACACACACAAGCATGCACACAGGCATGTATGTACAACAGAAGCACAAATGTACATACACGCATGTACACACATTCATCTTCATAAAGTGTGCATACTCGCATATTCAAGCGTGAGAACATGAACACACACAGGCACACACACACACACTGAGGCATATCAAGTGAAAGGAAATAGTCATTTGTTGCTGCCTATCAGGCTGTGGAAAACCCTTCCATGCCTGTAACTTTGCTTCATGTTCATGGGCTCGAAGCGAGCCGAGAGGCTAGGTAGCCTGTCTGAGACCACACGGCTGCAGTCGTCCATAAACCTGGAGGTGTGGCAGACTGGGGTGCACGCCATCTGTGTTGGTGCAGTGGGGACTCCCTTCCCAGGAAGGAATTCTCAGAAAGGTTTTGCATGTCTCTCCTGGGACACTGGGCCTGGAGAGAAGCTGGGATGAAGAGAGCCCGGATTGGCTCATCCTTGTACGACCGCTCTGTTTTCATCTGGGCAGAGGCTTCAGACAGTCCAGCTTGTCCTCTGTCCTGTCTGTCTCACGTCTTTTCCTTATGTTCCCTAGACCGGTCCCAGCAGACATCAAAGGCTCTTCAGGGTACTGCAGCTACATGTGTCGTACTTGTTTGGCAGAGTCCTGCTGGTCAGCTCTTCTGGTAAATCCACTGCAGGAAGGCACCAGTGACCCGGGACCCTTGAGCCTTTGTCGAACCTGTAGTTTGCTGGGGCAGCAGAACCTACGCTGCTGGAGTGTGCACAAAGAGGCTGGGCCACATCCTTAGTTGAGACGTCAGCGACTGACCCCTGCTGTCCTCTACTGAGCCCTTCGCTGTCCGTCCTGGTTAACCAGGTATTGATTGCCGATCAGGCCCTTCCTTCCCATCTCATTTTCAGGGCTAATGACTCTGCTGCCATTGATCCAAGTTAGGGCGTATCTTGATCGACTGTCTCCTTGTTACACCCAATGGTGTCTAATGTGCATGGCCTAATCCTGGGTCACAGGTGTCCCTCCTCCATTCCATCCTCCGTAGTACCCCCCACATGCCTGTGTATGGCTTATTTGAACTGTGTTGACAGACCAGATGGGGTGGGCTCGCTTGGAACAGGTTTTTGTCTTCTGTGGTCCTGGAGATCATCAGGAAGTCCTTGACCAAGGTGCCAGTAGTTCCCAAGCCTGGGGGAGTCTCAGTGTGCAAGATGACAGCTATTGTTCTCACAAGGTAGTCACCAGAAGAGGATCGGTCTCCGCATCGCGCGCGCATACACACACACACACACACACACACACACACACACACACACACACACACGCACACAGGCATGTGAGTGTGTTTTGAAGGCCAGAAGAGGGCATAAGGTCCTCTAGACTTGTAGTTTCAGGTGGTTGTGAGCATCCCAGTGTGAGTACTGGGAACTGAATCTGAATCCTGTGTAAGAGCGACAAGTGCTCATAGATACTGAGCCCCTCCCAGGCCCGGCTAATAATGGTCTCGATCCCAAGCTCAGGAGGAACCTTCATGACCCAGCTGCCCTGCAAGAGCCCCACCTCTTAAAGCTGCTGTGAGGAAATGCTTGCAGAATGGATTCAGGAGGGACGAAGAACGTGCCACCCATCCTCAGGCTCCCTCCCTTCCCCCGACCCCCACTCTACACAAGCCTTTTCTCCATGTTCGGCCCTTCTGGTGTCTCTTCCTCCAGCTTCCCAACTCCAGTCCCCTCTCTCAGAGGTCCACCATCTCCTCCATCTTACAAGGGACAGGGATGGGACTTCTCTTGGATCAGGCTAGACCCTGTTCTTCAAGCACAGAAGGAAGAGGGAGCCTGACTGGTGGGAGGACTGGCCATTTCAGGGCTCCCCACACACTCCAATCTGGACCTTGTATGCAGAATTTCCATTCTGACGAGGTCCAGAAAGATGTGTGGCTTATCTATGAGGAGTCCCACAATTCCAGGGAAAGACCTGTTCCCCTCTATGCTCCCATCATGGAGCTGTGTGGAGGCAAGCCAGAAAGATGCTTCCCTGAGCAGGCCAGGCTCCCCATTGGGCCAGTCCCTGACCCTGCCTCCTGCGGACAGCGGCTTGTCCTGTCTGTCTTTGTAGCATCCTGGTTTCTCCTCATTTCCCTAGAAGCCATGGTGGGCCAGGATAGGTGCAGCAGAAGGTCAGTAGAGGCTGAGTGCTCACTCTCATGTTCCTTTCGTCTCTAGCCTTGGTCCCTCCACTCCCCTCGAAAACTCTGCTTCAAGCCCTACCAAGCCTTAGACATTAAGACGTAGGTGGGTCTCGTGGGGGTTCCTAGGGTTGGAGATTCCCCACCGTCCTGGGTGACTTCACTCAGGTCCTTTCCCTCCAAACTTTCCTGCTGGGGTTTGTGGTAGGGACTCCAGCCTCTGAAATACATTAATGGCTGCTGACCTACATGCCTCAGACCCACTCACCACAGCTGTGCCCTGAATAACTCTCTAAGTTCCCCTGTAGGTAGGGCAATGTGGTGGTGGGACTGGAATGGGGCGGGGGGAGTGAGTTGGCCCAGGGTAGCAGTAGGCAGGTGGGGGGGGGTCTCTTCCTTCCCACCCTACTTACAATGCAAGGCGGGTGACCCCCTGTATGACTAGGTTGCTATGTAACTTATTAAACATTTGGAAGCTAAGATAACTGGCCAGCGGCTTCCCCAGTAACAGAAGGATGCAGCTGGGCAAGACACTGGAGCTAGCAGCCACAGCCTAGGGGAAAAACGCCTTTGGGGGTGCTTCATCAACACAGGTCAGGGGTGCATGAAATCCCTGGTCTGGAGTGGAGCCTGAAGATTCTCACCGATGGCCTGGGAATCCTGCTCCAAGAACCACCACAGGACTGCGGAGGAGCTGAAGGGTTGACATCAGGGCTCTCCCCCAGAGACTATGGCAGTTCCCAGAGCTCCTTGAGAAAGGGGGTGGGGTATGTGTCTCTGACCTGAGGAGGGCTGTGCGCTTCACTATAGACAAGGACCAGGCCACTCTTTTGTTGGATCACAGGGACCCTTGCACCCCCGCCCCTTGGCGTGTACTTCCCTCCCCTCCTGTCCCTCCCCCCCCCCCATGCTGGCCATTACATTAGCGAGCATGAAATATTTACCTAACTTGGCTTTTTGCAAATATCCCTTTGGTTATTGCCCCTTGGTTGGGAACATAAATTGTGTACCACATGCAGGCTGAAAGGTTGGGTGTTAAATAATAAAGTGCGAGCCTGTGGGGGCCAGATGCTTCCAGCTTGCAGCCTCCCGTGGACAGCCTACCAGGCTGGAAGACCTGGACAGGAGATGCCGGAGCCTGGAGTGAGCAGGCCCCCTTTAACGGTAGATGGTGGGAGTGACCTTTCCAAAGCCTCCTGCTTAGAAGCAAACTGCGGGGACCCTGGTAGAAATGAGAAGAGTTTCCATATCCTTTCCAGAAACCCACCCTGCCTTGCCCCCTACGGCGTCCTTCCTAACGCTGGAACCCTTTAATATGGCCCCTCATGTCGTGGTGACTCCCAGCCGTAACTGCATTTTCATTGCTACCTCATAATTTTGCTACTGTCGCGAATTGTAATGTAAATATCCATGTTTTACAGTGGCCTGAGGTGGCCCTAGCCCCAGTGATAGGATTGTTTGACTCCCAAAGGAGCCTTGACTGATAGGCTGAGAACCATGTCATAGAAAGACTCCTCTCCTCTCTGCCCACCGCCTTGCCCTTGCCCTGGTCGTGTGAGGAGTGGCTTCCCTACCTCAGCTGCCAGGCCCATCTCCTGTGAGGAGACAAGATCTGATTTAAGCCTTCTGGGGAAGTGGTTTGGGAAATGGGGATTATCCAGAGACTGGGGACATGTTGTCACTGGGGTGGTGTCATTTCCTGCCACTTGGAGATGGGAGAAGGGAGGTGTGTGAAACGCTGGGAGCCTCAAGGGATGGGTTCTCTTCCCATCCCCCACCCCTGAGGATGGCAGGATGGCTGTGAGGGAGGAGGGAGGAGGGAGGAGGGAGGAGGGAGGAGGGGTGAGGAGATCGAGGGAGAACCCTGCACTGCCGCTTCCCTCTTTGAGGCCCCCATCCCAGGCCATCTTTCCTTTGGACACATTTGATGGCATCCGGAGCTATGGATCTGGCACCACTCCTCCCAGGAGGAGGGCCCTGACTTTGAGATTATCTCTTGACTATGGGAGGGAGCACCTCACAAGCAGCTTCTGAACCCTGCATTCCCCTCCCCACCTCCCACGGGGACCTAACCTGTTCTGCTCTGCTCAGGACCCTGCCCAGCTCGGGGCCTGATTGTCCTGGGCCTCAGGAGAGGCCTGTGAGGGTCTGGGTTGGCCATAGCAACGCACCTTGTAATGGTTAATCTTCACTGTCAACTTGACAGGGATCTACAATCACCATGGAAACACAGACCTGGCTATGCTTAGGTAATTGTTTCCAGAAAGGTTTAATTGAGTGGGGAGGACCCATCCTGAACGTGGGAGGTGCCACCCCACAGGCTGGGGTCCCAGTCACTGAGACCAGCCTGTGTTACTTTCTGCTTCCAGGCTGATGCAATGGGACTGGCTGCCTCATGCTCCTACCGCCATGATGGACTGTCCCGTAGGCCGGGAGACTAAGTCAATTCCTTCCTTAAGTTGCTTTTGTTAGCTACCTAGGAGAAGCGGTGCAAGCCTCACACAGAGGGCTGCAGCTGTAAGAAGGCACTTGCTCTTAGCCCAGAGGTACTGGGGTGTGGCAGGCTGTGTGGCAGGCTCACGGCTCTGGGAGGGTCTCTCTGCCTGGTGCAGCTTCTGCAGCTGCTGCCCATCCTTGGTGCTGCTCTGCTTGAGGCTGGATCACCCCAGTCTCTGCTCCACCCTCCTGGCCTTCTTCTCTGAGGTTGTTTTCTCTTATAAGGGCACTGTCTTCCTGGACCCACCCCACCCTGAGAGGCCTCATCTTCTGAGATTACATCTGTAAAATCCTCGTTCCCAAATTAGGGGACATTCTGAGCCGCAGAGGTTAGGGCGTCCACAAGGCGATCTGCTCCATCACAGAGAGAGGGCTCCCACAGTCGTCGATTGGGATGGCGATCGAGAGCCTTGGGCACCATCATCCTTCCTCGTTGGATGAAGGTGGTGTGTCTGGGAGCTGGAAGCCATGTTGTCATCATCTGTAGGGAGGGCCTGGCCCTGACAGCAGAAGCCATACAGATCTTTCTGGAGGAGGAGAAGACCAGCCTCCCAACTTGAATAGGGCCTCTAGAAGCCGCCTTCCACCCACAGATGCAAACGTGAATGACTTTGATGGCTGCAGGCTTGGCACAGTCCTTGTGTGCTGGCCTAGCCTCCAGCCTGGGTGGTTCCAGTTTTTTCTACCCCCCGCCTCCCTTCATGGTCTCTGTCTTCTGCCCTCCCAGATCCAGGGTGGAGTGGGCCTGGGCTTCTGCAGAGCCCGTGGCTCAGAGACTGGACAGAGAGGGGAGGTGGGAGGTCCAATCAACCTGATGAGGCTGTGGGGTGCCTGTGTCTGCCCTTGTCCCCGGAGGGGGCCCACCTTGGGCCTGTGGCTTGGGAAGCAGATGGCTGCCATGTGGGCATGCGCTGTCCCACCTGCCAGGGATCTGCACAGAACAGAAGGCAGAGAAAGGGTGACTTGGACTCTGGTCTCTCCTGAAGCTCAGTGTGGCTGGGACTTCGATCTTGTCTTCTCCTGTCTGGCCACTCCCAGGCCCTTGACAAGGTCACACTGGGTCACAGCACGTTTCTCCCTGTCCATTTGCAGAGAGCTGGTGCTGAGGCTTCCGTGTCTCAATAGCCATGCGAGTGGGCCTCTTACATTTTCTCCTCACTCTTTCTCTAACTAGAAGGCAAATAATGCAAGCGAGATCTCAGGGGTACGGGTATGTAGTGAGCTGTGAGGACTCCTGACCGTCCGTCCATCATGTCCCCTTGGAGTCTCAGGAGGCCGTGGATTGACAGGTCCGGCTTGCCCCAGCTCCTGCAGCTTTCAGGGTTCCTTTCCTCCCACTTCTCTCCCTTCCTCTCCCTTTCCCCCTCCATTTCCCTTC
>NW_022196911.1:115496696-115504788 GCF_008632895.1 Mastomys coucha | reverse complement strand
CCCCCCCCCCCTTTGTGAGGCAGGGTCTCATGTAGCCTCTAAGCTGGCTTGGTCTTCAGCCCAAGCTGGCCTCACATTCACAGCAAACCTCCTGCCTCAGCCTCCGTAATGCTGATTGTAGAGGGGCCACCATTTCTGGCTGAGTCCTAGCTTTTGAGAGCTGATTGCATATCTCTCGTCAGAACCAGTTTTAGAGATAACAGTTCTACTGTAGCCGAACATGGGGAGACCTTGCCACTAGCCTGAGGGATGCCTGTGGTGAGGACCTAGTGAGGCCTCCAGGAACGTACAGTGGCCCCTGCCAGAAGCCATTGAGGAAGTGGAGACCTGGTCTAGGTGTGGTCGCTCATAACTGTTATCCCAGCATTCAAGAGGCTGAGGCAGGAGGACTGCTGTGAGTTTGAGGCAAGTTGGAGCTACGTAGTAAGTTCCAGGGCTACAGAATGAGACTCTGTCTCAACGAAACAGTAAAATGTAGAGACTGGCAAACCACCAGGAAATGGGTTCTATGGACAGCCAGTGGGTCTGGGAAGTGGGCCTTTCTCTGCTGAGCTCTGATAAATTCATAATTTCAACAGGCTCCTGGGTTGTAGCCCATGTGACCCTGAAGTGGAGAATGGCTGGGCTGTGCCCACCCTTGGCCCACACAGGTCACTCCTGAGATGTCCTGTGTGTTTAAGCGGAAGTCTCCCTATCACCGAAGCCGCACCGCTCTGCTCACAGACTCTTGCTTTTCCTTTCAGCCAACTGAGAACAAAGTTAGGTTCCACAGAGGAACAAACAACGTGGCTTCCTTGTATACCCCAGCTCTTTGTTTAGGGGATGAACTGGACCGATGTCTCCCGTTTTGTCTGTGACCCTTCAGACAGTGTTCTGGGGTTCAGGGCAGGGCAGGAAGCTACTGGAGTTACTTGATACATCCTTGGCCTGGGAAATTAAAAGCAGCCATGGGAGGCCCTGTTGTCCCAGGACACAGTTCCTCGATGGCTGAGTGACTAGCATTAGCAAAGACCAGCTGCCCCACTATGTGCCTTGTGTTACAGCGGCATGTGAGGGCCAGAGGGACCAGACCAACCGTCCCACTGTGTGCCTTGTGTTACAGTGGCATGTGAGGGCCAGAGGGACCAGACCATGTAGGGAGTAGTTAAGCAGTTGGGAGCCCTTCTTTGTGACATTAGCAGGATGACTAATGGGGCAGGAAGTTGCCTCCCTGGCTATGGTAGGTATGAATGAGCCAGCCTCCTCAGCAAGCCCCCTCTGAATTCCCGAAGGTGGCTCTCTCTTGCTCATCGGCAGCAGGAGAGCCTTCTCAACCATGCATGTGGCCTGTTGCTAGTCCCGTAGAGCCAGGTGGCGCAACTTAAGGGGGCAGGAGTTTTGTCTTGAGACGTAGGACAGCGGGACAGGACTCTGTTTTGTTCCTCACCCACAGACACAGTGGGGACAAAGGTGCAGTTTTGAGATGTATGGAGCCCATTGAGAGCCTGCGAGGACTCTCTCAACCATCACTGTGAATCTCTCAGGCAAGACAGAGCCAATGCACTTAAACTTCTGGTGGGGACACTGCCCTGGGCCTAGTGCCTATGCGAAATTGCCGGGATCTCCCAGAGCAAGCAGAGGCAGGGAAAGTGGAGAATGGCCAGGACTGGGGGACATCACAGGTGCCTCTTAGGGTCCAGAGCTCCCGTGCATGTTGCCATGCATGTGCATAGGTGTGCATGGGTGTGCATCGGGTACATGCAGACCTTGCTTCTGTGCCTGGAGAAGGATTGGCAGGGCGTGGGGAGAGCTGAGGATAGCATATCACACTGTGTGAACACAGGCTCATGCAAAGAAACTGCTTACAGACCCAACTTGGGAAGCTGCAGAGCCGGGTCCAGGTGGCTCCATTATGTTCTGGATGCTGAATGGTCCCAAGGCCTAGTGAGGCCTCAGTCTAGTGCTTGGCCACATTGATGCTCAGGGTCAAGCTTGGAGAGCAGGGTCCACCCCACTCCATTGGTTCCTGCTTTCCTTTGGGGGGAACACACACTGCCGCCCCCACCTCCAGAGGTAGCTTCTGGTCCTCAGAGGTACATTAGGGGACAGGTGGGCAGGCATGGTGGCTGGAGTTCCTGAATCCACCACTCTCTTCTCCCCATGATTTTGGCTGGTGCCATCTCTGGGCCACACAAGATCTCCACCCTCAGCGCTCCCTTGGCCCCTTCTCCCACTCCAGATCCCCAAGTGTGGAGGGGAGAGAGAATGTGTCTTTGCTTTGTGGGCTCTTTAACCTGCTGCCTTGGTCCAGCAGTCCCCCAACTCCACAAGCAGACTCTGGGAGTGTCTCTCCCTGGCTTGAACACACACACACACACACACACACACACATGTCTCCACTTTTTAATATGCACCCAAACAAATGCACACATAAAGATACATATAAGCACTCGGGTGCATACACATGTTTCTGGCACACAGTTATATATGTAGGTACACATGCACACACAGGCATGCATACAAGCACACAGGTACAGAGGGATGCAAACAGAGACAAACAAGCATGCATATAAGTGCACAGACACACAGTGGAAGCACAAAGGGATGCATACAAAGGTATATGGTACATCATGCAGGCACAGAGTGCATACATGTATACAAGCACACAGGCCCACAGAGGCCTGTAGACCCACATGTAGCCACATAGATATGTACAAGGTACACATGGGCATGTACAACCTCAACACATGCAAGCATGTGCACAAAGGCACACATGTGTGCACACATGTGCTTAGTATACATGAGCATGCATACATACATGCACAGGGGCACATAGGTTCACACAGGCACAGAGGCACACAGGAGCACATGTAGATACACACAAGCATGTACAGACATACAGGTGTACACAGAAACACATGCATAGGCATACATGGTGCAGAGCCTTACACCTGCTCAGGCGATGGCTCACCATGAAAGCAGGAAACATGACAGAGCCCCAGGCCTGTGTGGGTAGACCCAGCATGCCAGGATTACATTCTCCCACACTAGCACAGAGTACAGGGCAGCTCATAGCAACCCAGTCTTGCTGTTGTCATGGAAATCAGAGAGCTTTTCTCCTTTTCTCATCCTTCCTGCTTTCCCCCACTGGCCTCTGGGAGTGGGGCCACATAGGTGTGGCTGTGGGTGGGGCTTCCAGACCTATCCATATCTGTGACAACAGATCCCAGAGGCTGGACACCGGGTATTCTGTGCGATCAGGCCTTAGACAAGCAGAGGTGCCAGATGTAAAGCTTCAAGATTTGCAAGTTTGGGCCAGTGAGCGGGCTCAGCAGGAAAAGGGGCTTGCTGCCAAACCTGGTCACCTGAGTTCAATCCCCAGGACCTATATGGTGAAAGGAGAGAATATACTTTCTCAAGTTGTCCTCTGACTCCCACATGTGTACTGTGGCACACACATAAAATAAATGAGGTCACAAACATTTTAAAAAATTGCTGGCTCCTCACAGCTTGTAGAAACTCGGGTCCTGCAGATTCCTGCCACCTGTGTGCACGTGTCTTTCCACAAGCATGGCATGTGAGTGCGCCTAGCCATTCTCGCAGACAGTGGCACAGCCTGACTGATGCTGAGTGTTTGTGAGGGCAGAGTATCCATGCAGGTCCACCACCCAAAAGCTCTTGCTCAGAAACCAGCCGGTCACTTTCTTGGGAGCTGTGGCACTGAAGGTGCTTGAGCCACGAGCCCGGGAGCTTTGCTGCTTGTCACCCAGGACCGGGCATGTGCTCCTACTCCTGGTGGGGTTGGGGTGGAAGGATCTGCCATCTGTGAGCCTACACTTGTGTGCCATGCACACACATGCGCGTGCGCGCACACACACACACATACACAGCTCCTGTCTAGTGTGGGAGATCTGGTCTGCTGTGGAGAGTGGCCATGAGAATACCTTCTGCGATCTTCTATTACAGAGGTGTTGTGAGAATTCCTCCCCTGGGGAGATGGAAACAGAGCCCAGGCTCTGCCAGGAACCTGTGGGCTCACTGGGCTTCACTTAACACGGGTGAGGTGTTAGTTACAGAGCACACGGGTAAGGTGTTAGTCACAGTGTATGGGTGACTCCACTGGAAAGTCTTCACTCAGCATGGATGACAGCTTCCCCGTGGCCATGTGGAAGGCCCGCAGTCATGATACGCTTCTGGAGATCTCCAGCCACACAGTCACTTACGGACGGCTGAGTGGAGTGGCTGGAGTCTCAGGGGAGAGCCCATCGACCTTCCCCACCCTCCCCTTCTCTTACAGAACATCATCAGCTCACAGACCCATTCCTGATGGGCTCTTACAAGCAACCTTGCTGACCTGATAAAGATGGCGTCCATTTCTACACCTGAAAGTTTACTCAGCGGTTCAGGGCAGTCTGAGCCTTCTCCAGGGCCCAGGCCACCACTAGGCTTTTCCTAAGAGTATAACATCTTCCCAGGCGGCCTTTCTGTCACTCCCGTCGCCCTGTGGTCTCACAGTCCTAGCCCTCAGCAGTGCCACAAAGACAAGATGAAGGAGTGTCAGGAACTTGCTTCAAGGATGAGAACGTGGCAGAAGCAGAGCTTTGTTCAGTGCGCTGGGACCAAAAGACCTCTGTGCTCTTGCCAAGGCTGGACACAGAGACGTGTGTCAGGTCCTTACACCCATAGGTATCTGCTCCAGAAATGAAACTGGTGACTTCTTCTAAGGCCCTGGTGTCCTCCCTCACCCCCAGTCAGCTATGAGCAGCCCGCCCTACCCACTGCAAGGAAGGTTTCTTGGCACAGTCCAGGCTCCTTCCTGTCTGCCCTAGGGCTCACTACAATGCCTCATGCAGGGACTGGTGGGGGAACCCCCTAGGAGCAGCCTGGGTTCAGGAGACTCTACATACCCTCTAGGCTTGGGAGCAGAGGGCAGGTTTGCAAACGTCTTGGAAGCTTGGGCTACCTGATGTCAGAGGTCATCAGTAAGGGGCCCCAGTAAGTGCCAGGGGAAAGAGAAGGAAGGACCCTCGGAGGAGAGGTAACTGAGAGACTTGTGACTTTGGTGAGATAAAAACTAGGAGTATGGCCGGGCATTGGTGGCGCATGCCTTTAATCCCAGCACTTGGGAGGCAGAGGCAGGCGGATTTCTGAGTTCGAGGCCAGTCTGGTCTACAGAGTGAGTTCCAGGACAGCCAGGGCTACACAGAGAAACCCTGTCTCGAAAACACAAAAAACAAAAAACTCAAAAAACAAACAACAAAAAAAACAACCAAACAAAAAACAAAACAAGCTAGGAGTATGTAACCTCTGGTTACCAGAAGGAAGAGAAGAGGGGTGAGGTCTATGGGGCTGACAAGCCTGTGTTTTATTTAAACATGTTAGTGTGTGTGTGTGTGTGTGTGTGTGTGTGTGTGTTATATCATGCATGTGAAGGTCAGAGAACAACTGTGGGAGTCAGTTCTCTCCCTCCACCATACGAGATGCAGTATTGAATTCAGCCTATCGGGCTTGGTGGCAAGTGCCTGTACCTGCTGGCTGAGCCATCCCACTGCTCCTGTGTTTGAAGGAATTGTGACCCAGAGAGAGGAGGCCAGAGGAACGAGGGCATGTGATCTGAGCTGTCACCTTCTGGAACCTGGGGCCTGGCCTAGTGCCCAACCCCAGCTTCCTCAAAAGGCCCAGTTTCAGACTCCAGTCTGTCACCGTCATGGAACTCTTCCTTTCAGTATGTGGAGTATGCTGGTGATAGGGGATGAGCTGGTGACAGGGGATGAGCTACCCCCAAGCTGGGCTGGCCTCTGTCTGACCCTCTCCTGCACATTGGCTGGTGTACCCCATGGCTGTGGGGTTCACCTTAGTGTCTCCCCACTATCTGCCTCACCTCTTAAAGAGACCGTAAGGTAAGTGACATCGGAGTTCCCACAGCCCCTCGCAGAGGCTTGCACCAGGATCACAGTATCAAACACGGAGGGGACATTTCTCCGGGGCTCCCTTGTCCTTCCTGGTTTAGGTGACAGCCCATCCATGGGGAGATTGAATGTTGTCTTCACGTGTCACTTGGAATTGCCTGAGCCTGGACAGGTTCCTCCTTTTGTCTGTGTTATGGCTGGGGAAGCAGGTATGGTGCTTAGCCCCTAACTTGCAGGTGGTGAAGCGGAGATCTAGGATTTCCTTGTGAAGAGCTCTGGCCCCACAGCCAGGGGGAGATGTGTGTGGGATTCAGAAGTGGCCTGTTGGCTTGTTTTCCCCTGTCTCTGGTGCAGCTCCCAGAGGCTGGGCGTTTGCAGGAGACGGAGAAGCCTGGGAGACATCTTATTTTCCTGCTGGGGCATTTTGTGATTGCTGCTGCCTTTTAATTTCCTGCTTTCTCTAAAGAAGCTGCTGTGGCAGTTACCTCAGCATGTCCCCTCAGCTTGGGGACAGTGGCCTTGAATGCCAGCCCACCCTCCACCTCTACTTGCTGAGCTGGGTTTCTTGGGGGTTGGCAGCCAGAACCAGGCGGCTGCTGTCCAGGAGGTCCGTCGCCTGCCCAGGTGCGCCCTGGCTTCACAAAGGCGGGCGGCCCCTCCCCTTCCACAGGCAGGTCTAGATTTCAATAGGTTGAATAGGATGTACTTGAAAAAGGATTTCCAGCTGGCTAAATTTAGGGCCAGGGAAGAGGTCCAATTCGCAGGCTCTGGTTGGCGGTGCGCCCGCCCGCACACAACCTCTTGCAGGGGGAGCAACCATTTCCAGGTTCATTCTCGCCTCTTGGTATTCCCCCCCTCCCACCTCTCTGAGTTAGGCAAATGAATGCTGATGGCGTGTGGCCTGAGAGGCATTACTGGGAGGATTTAAAATAGCCCATTTCAGCTGGGCGATTGCCAGCTCAAGTCGGCCAGGACCCAGCTGACGCCTGCCCGGGGCAGCCTCCCTTACTGGAGACATCCTCTTGCCAATAGCCACCCAGCACCCTGCACCTCTTGCCTGTGGCTGTGGCCAGTTCAGAGCCCTTGCTCAGCCCCATGTCTCATTTGCACCATCATAGACAGGATCAGGTCCCACCCCCATTAGGCCTGAGACAAGGCCCTGGCAGGCCTTGGACATGACACTAGATCCCTTGGCCTGACAGGAGTGCCATCCTCAAGAAGTGCTGGCTCTGCCAGGCTGGGCCTCCATCATGGGGTCAGACCGAGGGTGTCCTGAACTGCGGTAGAGAGAGGGCTTTGGAATGTACACCAGAAGGAAGCCCTGGTACTGCTCAGGGTGAGTGTGTGTGTGTGTGTGTGTGCTGTGTGTGTAGTGTTGTCTGTGCTTGTGTGTGTGTGTGTGTTTGTGTTTGGAGTGTGTGGTGTGTCTGGGTGAGGTATGTGTGTGTGTGTGGTGTCTGTGCATGTATGTGTATATAGTGTGTTTCAGTGTGTGTGTTGTGTGTGTGTGTGTGCTGTGTGTATGTGTGGTATGTGTCTGTGTGTGAGGTATGTGTGTGTATGTGGTGTCTGTACATATATGTGTATTTGGTATGTGTCTGAGTGTGTGTGAATGGTATGTATGCTGTGTATGTGTTTGTATGTGAGTATATGTGTGTATATGGTGTCTGTTTGATGTGTGAGTTGTTGTCTGTGCATGTGTGTGTGGTGTGTATGTATGTGTGTTATGTGTCTGTTTATGAGGTATATTTGTGTGTGTGAGGTATATTTGTGTGTGTGATGTCTGCATGTGTGTATGTTGTGTGTGTGTATGATATTTGCATGTGTGTATGTGGTGTGTGTGCACACTTGTGTATGCATGCACATTTGTACACATGAGGGACTGTGGGACACACAGGAGAATTTATATTTGGTATGTTGTCAGTCGTCACATGGCAGTGACTGAGTGTGCTGGAGTGTTGGGAAAATGAAGCCCCTGCAAAATCCTAGCAGGAGAGGGTGATGCTCCGTTACTCCCAGAGTGGGACTTCTTGTTTCTCTCTTCTCCCTCTGTTCCTGCCCAGGCTGCAGCAGAGATCTGCAAAATCAGCCCTGAGGACCCGGGATCCTGGCTCCAGCACCAGCCCTGAGGACCCAGGATCCTGGCTCCAGCACCAGCCCTGAGCACCCGGGATCCTGGCTCCAGCACCAGCCCTGAGCACCCG
>NW_022196911.1:115492957-115496684 GCF_008632895.1 Mastomys coucha | reverse complement strand
CTGAGCACCCGGGATCCTGGCTCCAGCACCAGCCCTGAGCACCCGGGATCCTGGCTCCAGCACCAGCCTGCCCCGTGCTGTCTGCTGCTTTTGCTCTGAGCTCAGGCTGCCTGAGTAGGCAGCTGGGAGGCCAGAGCCTGTGTGGCAGAACCGCCTGTAGTGCTTGGCAGAACCCAGCTGGGCTTAAACCCATGCCAAAGTCTGTGGGATGACCGGCTGACTTCTGGAGAACGAACTTAGGGTGTCAAGGCTGTAAAGCTGACTGTAGGTGAGGTTGCACCCAGTGACCTCACTTCTTCCAGCTGAGCCGAATGTCCTAAAGGTTTCCCTACCTCCCAGTAATGCCAACCAACCTGGCAGGGCCGCGTAGACCAAGGTGCTGTTACCACACAAAGTGCTTTCTCACTGGGCTCTTTGCTAGCAGGACTGGGATGTTCTTGGCTCTTGTAGCCTCACATTCTTGCTCAGCCCCTGGGCACCTGGGCTCAGGATCCTCTCCATAGACACACTGAGGGGCCTCTGGGCTTCTGGGGGTACTGAGAAAGCCTGAATCTGAGTTAGCAACTCTCTGGAGAAAGGGTGACAGATGTGGAATTCTTGGGGCTCAGCCTACAGAGTTGACCTAAGTGTTGGGGAGCATGAACCAACTAAAGGGGCACATAGGCCTAAGGTAAGAGACCTGGCCTGTGGTAAATGGCACTGACCATCCACGGGGAAGCAGGCCCAGTAGTGAGGTGTGGAGCAGCCACAACCCGAACAATCAACCAGGAGCAAAGAGGAGCCCAACAAGAACAGCCAATAGAAGCAGCACTTCCTCACAACGTGTGAATTAGGACCCACTAACTGCCAGCCAGCCCTGCACAGCAGCCTGAGGAGGTGGCAGCTTCTGAGAAACCTCTTCAGAACCTTCTGCATGGCCCTGTCAACAAGACCCAGCTCCCATCTGCTGGGGCCTCAAGGAAGGCTGCCTGTGCAGCCTGCTCCGAGCGGTGCAGGCCCCTTGTCTTGGCTGTGGTATTTGTGGTTTCTGTGGGTGCAGGGATGTGATGTGAACATGGCTGTTACCACATAAAATCCCAAGAATGGTCAGGAACATGGTAGTCTCTGCAGAGTCTGCAAGCTAAGCCCTCGCCAGGCCCCGGCCATCAGACAAGGGCACGCTCTATTTCAAGGAGCAGCAAGGGTGGTTTCTTTCAGCCCTGGTCCTTCCTTTCAGTATTACCTAAGGACTAACTGTGCTTAAAGCAAAACAAGAACTCAACCCAGCTCTGCGGGCCACCTGTGACTGCCAGGTGGTCAGGAAATGAATTTGCCAAACTCTGGTGGGCTATTCTGCATAGCACGGGAGTGGGTGGGAGGGAAGTCTGGCCATGGGAGCTGCCCAGAGCTGCCCATTGTAGGGTATTCTCCACTCAGTAACTGGTCAAGAATCTGATGGCCTGCCAGGCAGTGGTGGCACACGCCTTTAATCCCGGCACTTGGGAGGCAGAGGCAAGCAGATTTCTGAGTTTGAGGCCAGCCTGGTCTACAGAGTGAGTTCCAGGACAGCCAGGGCTACACAGAAAAACCTTGTCTTGAAAAAAAAAAAAAGAAATCTGATGACCCATCCTAAGGAGAGGGGTGCTCATGGGATTTGTTTCTGGGACTTTCTGTGGGGAACATGAGGCTGTCTCTGCGGGGAGCTTAGATTATCTTTCTTTGCCCTCAGAGGTCCCTCTCCTTCCTCACCACACTTCTCTGTGGGACTAGAGCGAGCACATCAGCTCAGGTGTGCTCCCTCCTCTAGAGACACATACAGGACTGACCCATGGCTTCAGGACTCCTTTCTTCCACCCGAGTGCAGCTCATTTTCATCCTAATGAAAGATCGGTGTAACACAACTCTAGTAGACACTAATGGAGAGGTGCATTTAAGTAAGATATAATATAGGTGGATTGAGACTGGCAAGATGGTTTACCGGTAAAAGTACCTGCAGCACAAGCCTGCCGGTCATGGGTTCGATTCCGGAATTGGATCCTAACTGTGAAAGGAAAGTACGAACTCTCTGAAGTTACCCTCTGGCCTGCGTGTTTATGCTGGGGAACATATGCCCCCCTCCCCCCACATATTTCATTCACACACAACAAAAATAACTATTACAATTTTTTTATTTTGGGGGCTGGAGAGATGGCTCAGTGGTTAAGAGCACTAGCAGCTTTTCCAGAGGACCCGGGTTCAATTCCCATCACCCACATGGCAGCTCACAACTGTGTGTAGCTCCTGTTCTAGGGATCGGACCCCCTCACCCAGACATATATTCATGCAAACGCCAATGCACATGAAAAATAAATTAAAAATTAAAAATTATTTTGTTTTTGAACTATGCATTAGTGTGTGTGTCTGTGTGCACGTCTGTGTGAGTGTATCTGCGCGTGTCTCTGTGTGTCTCTGTGTGCATGTGTGTGTGAATGTATGTGTGTGTGACTGTGTGAATGTATGTCTATGTGAGTGTGCATGTGTGTCTGCGTGTGAGTGTGCATGTATGTGAGTGTGTGTATATGTGTGTGTGTCTGTGTTTTGTGTGTCTATATGTGTGTGTTATGCCTGCCGTGTGAGTCCAGAGACATCGGGTCCCCTGGAGCTGGGATTATAAGGGAATGGGTGCTGGGCAGCAAGCCTGTGCTCTCCCGGGCTGTGTTCCTCTGTGCTGAGGGTCAACACACGTGTCCTCCACCTGTTCAGGCTCCAGTGCTCAGGCGTCTCTCACCCTGGGGCCACCTGTGGACACTTGCAGGTGTTCACAGGGACCTCGGTCCCTGTGTTGTTAGCGGTACCATTGTGACATCTTCCCAGAGACTAGGGCTGCTCCCCAGGGCCAGCAGGCTCTGGAGCAGGATGGGACTGGGGAGCTGGTGGACAGCCTCCTGGAGCAGGATGGGACTGGGGAGCTGGTGGGCAGCCTCCTGGGGCAGGATGGGACTGGGGAGCTGGTGGGCAGCCTCCTGGGGCAGGATGGGACTGGGGAGCTGGTGGGCAGCCTCCTGGGGCAGGATGGGACTGGGGAGCTGGTGGGCAGCCTCCTGGGGCAGGATGGGACTGGGGAGCTGGTGGGCAGTCTCCTTTGCCCAAGGCTGGGTTTGGAGACCGTGAGGCTCAGGCTTGCTCAGGGCCCTGGTGTCTCCCACTCAAGGCTATGTCCACTGGCCTTTGGGCTCACTCAGGCTTCTCCTCTACCTGGATGTGTGTGTAGCTGGCAGCACCCTCCACAGGTGACTCTGTGGATGCCACCACACACTTGTATTTTCCAGATCCTGAGGGGGCCAGTGCAGCTGTCCTGCCTGGGAGAAATTGTCATTTATGGGCATTTTATCCCCAAGGGGTCCACTTTAGGACTGGCTAGAAGAAGGGCGCTGTGGCTGTGGACTGGGCTGACGGCGCTGCTGCCTCTGGGATCCCACTCTGCTCCCTCCTGTGACCGGAGAACACAGTGGGGGATGGGGCAGGTGGAGCTTGCAGTGAAAGCTCAGAGACAAAAACATCTTTCTTCTTCTTTCTTCCCTGCTGGGAGGACCTCCGGAGCCACCTGCTTTGTCTCCCAAAATACATCAACATGCTGGGGCTTCAGTGCTGGGCCTATGTGCACAGCAAAGGGCCCGGAGTGCCAGGGAACGTGGCTTTGTAGGTGTCTTAGTCAGGGTTTCTATTCCTGCACAACATCATGACCAAGAAGCAAGTTGGGGAGGAAAGG
>NW_022196911.1:115486672-115492488 GCF_008632895.1 Mastomys coucha | reverse complement strand
ACTGAAGCTCCCTTCTCTGTGATAACTCCAACCTGTGTCAAGTTGACACACAAAACCAGCCAGTACAGTAGGGAAGCATGAACGCCCAGGAAAGACCTTCTGCTAATGTGGTTCAGTAGCCGCAGCCAGATGATGGTGTATGTATGCGTCTGTAAGTGTGTGCAGTGTGTGTACTGTGGATGTGAGTGAATGTCTGTCTTGGTATGTGTGTATATAGTATGTGTACATATATATGTATGTGTGTGCTGTGTACATGCATTATATATGTGTGGCATGTTTATGTGTTATATATGTGTATGTTTTGCGTGCATGTGTATGTGTGCATATGTATGCTGTGTGTAATGTGTGTTTTGGGCATGTGCTATTTATGTGTGTTGTATGTACGTGCGTGTATGCTGTGTACATGTGTCCTATGTGCGTATTGTGTGTATGCATGTACCTCCCCTAGCTTCACAGACAGCAGCAGTGCAGCTGGGTGGGGTGAGCATAATCAGTGGCAGGCCAGTGGCTGGGCGCATACTCTCAGCCAGTTTTGGGTTGCTCTATCTGCTTGGTTCCCTCCTTGTCACAGTCCTGATGCTAGTCTTTGCTAGCATTTATGTGTCCTAGGAACTCCCCAGGAATGTTCTTTGTGCAGTGATGGCATCTGGCTGGGGGTAGTCACTTCCAGCCCCACCTTCTGGAACTGTGAATGGCAGCTGAGAGTGAACTCAAGACCCCTAAGGGCTTTCGGGCTAATGGGATTTACTCTTAAAAGCAACCCAGGCAGGTGTTGCTGCTGGTGGGTCCCTGGAGCGGGAAGCTGCTATAGTGAGGAGGTTGGGGGACCGCTGACTCCTGAGGACCTCACCCCACTGACTTCCTCCAAACTGCCCTCATGAGCTGTGGTCAGCGATCAATTTCTCAGTCTGGCACTCCCGGCCAGGATGTGCCCTGGAGCTGTTCCTGGGGTAACAAGAAACCAAGCTCAAGTGTAGAACTCCGAAAGCAGGTGCTGAGGAGTGACAGGGAACATTCGAGGATCATTGCACTCCTGGCAGTGGCCCCTGGTGGGCTCCGCAACCAGGCTTTAGTCTGCAGTGCGTGGGTTCACAACACACGGCCTCCCTCCTGCTCCTCCCCCGCTCAGCACGGAGCCTCTGCACCTCATGCTCAGGCCCTGGCAGTAATACATGTTTGTCAAGTGGCTAAGTGAACTTGGGTGTGGCCACACCACATGTTGTGTCCTGCCGCTGTCTGATCCTTACCCTGAGCCTTCTCGGTCCAGGACCTCTAGGTGGGATGGGGCCTGCTTATTCCATGATTGACATCCGTGCATCCTTCAGAATCTTCTGCCAGTCCCTCACTTCCTCTGCAGAGCCATCTACTGCAGGTAGTTGGCAGCCTCCGTCAGGGTTCTGTAACCCACGGCATCTGGAACTTTCTGTTGTCATGGCCCCCAGTGCTACAAGCTTTGCTCTCCAGCCAGGGCTGGCTCTGATTTCTGCACCTGATGTGCTTGGCATAAGTAGGCAGGCACAACACTGACTTCAGAAGTTAAAGGGCAGCCATGGTTGGGTGTGGGTGCTCAGCGTCCTTCCTCCACCCCAGAGCTCACTCTCTTCTGCAAGCAGGTAGAGCCTTGAGATAGCCTATGGTCTCTCCCAGGCCTGCCTTGTTTCCACCTTCTGGGATCTGAAGGCAACTTTGGTTCCGACTTTAGCCAGGCAGCCGTGGTGGGCCAGCCTTCCTCATTGCTTTCTATAACCCCTTTATGAATTTGGATCTCAAGGCTTTATAGCACCCAGCCTTCTTGAGTCTCTTCATCTAGGGAGTGGCATAAAGAGCTGGCACAAGCTGAGCCCAGGTGAAGCAGGGCACCAGAAAGGGTGGAACAGGGACCTAAGCAGGAAGGTGGCATTGTCCACATATCTGGATAGGAACCTTTAAGTGAGGGCTGGTGGAGTTCAGGCAGGACATCATCAAATGCCAGCCTAGTGACAGACAGGAGGCAGAGCAGCTTCTGGGAGGGGGATGACCTGAGAGCTGTCTGGAGGCCTTCACTGGGTCAGCAGAAGAGAAAGTGGGCTGGGAGGAGAGGGGCAACCTGTGCTAGCACGTGCTGGATGTACAGTTGCAGCTTCTGGGCCAGAGATGTGCCTCCTGGCTGCTGTGCTCCACTAAGCTCAGGTGCTCTACCAGGCTCAGCTGCTCCTTGCTCCTCAGATACTCTACCAACTTTAGGTGTTCTTCCCTCCTTAGGTGCTCCACCAGACTCAAGTGCTTCATCAAGCTCAGGCGTTCCTCTCTGCTCGGATACTCTACCAGCCTCAGGTGCTCTTCCCTGCTCAGATACTCCACTAGCCTCAGGTACTCCACCAGGTTCAGATACTCCTTCAAGCTCAAGTGTTCCTATAAACGCAGGTACTCCCTCCTGCTCAAGTGCTCACTCCTCCATGCTCAGGCTCCATCGGGGGACAATCGTGTTGTCATCCTGAAGCGAGGTCTCTCTGTCGGACTTCTGCTCTCTCCTTCAGGTGTCCTCTGTAGCCTGGGTCTGTAGCTGGCTTTTCAGGCTTATGTGCTCCCCGTCTTGCCTGGGCCTAGATCTTACCTGTAAGACTGCACAGTGCCTCCTATCCTGGCCTCCAGTGCTTCCCTCCAGGTCACACTTCCTGCTGCTAAGGTGACATATTTAGGATGGGAACCTGCCCAGGTATCTGTCTGCTTGCAACTAGCTGTGGCCGTCCTGGGAGGCCAGGAATTCCGTTCTGATCCAGAATGGCCTGTGGGTCCCTGTGGCCTGTCTGTCAGGCAAATGGTTCCTTGACTTTGTTCATTTGTTCAAGCTTATGCTCAACTTGAGTGTTCTTCCTATACTGCACACTGCCCATGTAAGCCTGTTTCTAACTGCCTCAAATTCCCTCAGTCTCTGGTTAGGCTGGGCATCCTGGGACCTCGGCTCATCAGCTGGGATGCCTCTGGCTTCCCTTTATCTATACAGCATCCCAAGGCTCCAGGCTACTGCTTTTTCTTCTCCCTCCTTCTTTCTTTTTTGAGATAAGGTGTCATGTAGCCTAGGCTGGCCTCCAAGTCATTTATATAGCTTAGGCTAGCCTGCACTCCTGATCTTCCTACTTCCCCCTCTGGAGTGCTGGGACCACAGGAGTGACACCATCCGAGGTTAACACATCCCTGGGGATGGAACCCAGAGCTTCCTGCAAGCCCTTTACCAACTGAGCTCCGCCCCAGCACTGCAGGCTGTTTTATCCCTCCTTCATCACTGGCTTTTGATGCCCAAGGGCTCTGGTGGAAGGCCCACTGCCCCGCCCTGAAGTCAGAATGTGTGGCTGTGTCTGGCTGTGGTGTCAGTCATGCCATCTTTGCCATGGTAGGCATGAGAGTTTGTCTAAGCTCCAGGGCTTCTCTCTGCATCCATGCCTGGTTTCAGTTAACTCACATGGCTGTGATGTTCTCAGCCGGCTTTCTTATGCTACCCAGGACTGCCCGCACAGGGGCGGCACTGCCCACGCCAGGCTGGGCCTTCTTCCATCAACTGTCAATTGAGAAAATGGCCCCCAGGCCAATCTAACAGAGACATTTTCTCAATTGAGGTTTCATCTTTCCAGATATGTCAGGGTTGTGTCCACCTGAAAAACCCAAACAGCGCATGGTCCAGTATGTGCTTAGGATGTACTTCATAACAGTGACATGGGTTAGTGTGTAGCTTGCCTTGCTTGTGCCAAACTGACACACACATACTTACACACATGTGCATGAATGCACACATGCATACACACAGACACACATACATATACCTCCACACACAGATAAACATACATGTACCCCCCACAGACACACATACATGTACCCCACACACAGACACACTACATGTACCACACCACAGACACATATACATGTACCCACACACAGAGACACACATACATGTACCCCCACAGGCACACATACATGTTCCCCCCACTGACACACACATATGTACCCCCCAGACACACATACATGTACCCCACACACATACATACATACATGTTCCCTCACAGACACATGTACATGTACTCCCACATACAGACATTCATACATGTACCTCCAAACACAGATACACATACATGTACCTCCACATAGACACACATACATGTACCTCCACACACTGACACACATACATGTACCCCCACATACAGACACACATACACGTACCCCTCCACACAGACACACATACATGTACCCCTCTACACAGACAACATGCATGTACCCCCCCCCAGACACACACATGCATGCATACAAAGAAGGTAAAATTTTGCTCTGTATATAGCTTGCTAAAATTATAAGTGGAAGGAGCATGAGTTCAAGCCTTTTCCATGCTTTTTCCACTCAGGCATTTCTGGCAGTGTGAGAACCCTCAGAGGTCATGTTCTGACTTTTCAGGTGTGTACCCCTGGAGTTCAGGTTCAGGACCTGCCTCACTTTCCCAAGCCCCAGCCTTCTTGGGGTCCATCTTTCTCATCTGTGTCTCCCCTGTTCTGTGCGAATCCAGACTGACAAAGACACTTGGGAAATGGGGGTAACCACCTCAGACTGGAGATGTCTCTGAAGTTGCTGAGAGGTGCTGTATATCTGAGGGGGGGTCTGTAAGTGTCCAGGTGTGGGGGGGAGATCACACCCATCACTATCGTTGCTTCTCAGAAGTCCTTAGTGAGGCCTGACACTCTCCCCTCTCCACGGAGAGCCTGGGCTGGCTTCATCAGGGGGACAGAGAGGAAAGGCTCTCTAAGTGAAAGGAGACTCTTTAGCTGCGGTAAGAGTCTGGGACCTGATGAGAGGCGACGGATTCAATCTTCCCGCATCAGTCACCTGGGACTCCATCAGACGCAAACCGATTAGGAAAATTCGCACTGAAAGCCTAGAGAATAATGGCCCGGATCACAGGAAACATTTGGCCTGGAGGGAGGCAGAAATCCCATTTTCACCTAAGCTGCAGTCTTTAGGGATCCCCCACCCCCACCCCCTGTTTGATAACCTTACCTTCTCCCCAAGACCGATCATTAGACTAATTAGTGGCTAATCAATGTTTAATTAAAACCTAGCCATCAATTACAGGAAGTGCTGTGGCAACTGGAGAATAAAAACGCATTGCAGGAGGGACCTAGCTTCCCCAAGTGGGGCTGGTACCTGCCTGAGGGACCGCTCCTTTCTTGTCTGCGTATCTTCTCTGCTCATTCCTCATGGGAGGCCTGGAGGTTTGGAGCCAGCAGGAGAGAGGGACACAGAACTGGTTGGATCACTTTTCCTGCCTCATTCTCCCCCACCCCATGAAGGTTTTCACCATGATTCTGCTGAGGTTCTTCTCATGCCCCCCAAGCTGGATCACACTTCCCGCTCTGAATCCCTTCCTGGGTCTCCCCGTGCTGCGGGGAGAGACATAGGCTGTCTGAGTCAGGTGCAGAGAAGACTTGGATGTAACAATCCCTGCTCTGGGGCAAGTTAACAAGGGGCTTTGAGTAGTCGCACCAGTGGGCACACCCTCTAGGCCTCCATTAGTCTCCCCTTTACTTTCCACCATGTGCCAGTTATTTTTGTCTATCAGCTTGACAGAGACGAAAGCTAGAGTTGCTTGGGAAGAGGAAACCCAAGTGAGAAGTTGCCTCCATCAGCTGGGCCTGGGCCTATGTCCTCAGGACATTTTCTTCATTGTCAGACTAGCCCGCTGTCTCAAAATACAAGGTGGACAGCTCCTGAGCAAAGACACCAGGAGTTCACCTCTGGTGTCCACACGAATGCACACACACACAGACACACACACAGACACACACACACACACACAC
>NW_022196911.1:115484967-115486537 GCF_008632895.1 Mastomys coucha | reverse complement strand
CACACACACACAGACACACACACACAGACACACACACACAGAGACACACACACACAGAGACACACACACAGACACACACACACACACACACACAGACACACACACACACACAGACACACAGACACACACACACACACACACATTAGCCTAGCATAGGGATTGGTTTCTCTTCAGCAACAAGGGCCCTCGTTGGCTGAGGGAGGCTACCAGCGAGCCAGACTCACATCCTCCCCATCTCTGCCCACCACTGGGTGCAGGTCACACTGTGCTGGGACACCTTTCTCTGAGGCTCGCTGGATCCTGAAGTCAGAACTCTGTGGAAACAGCACAAGGATGGCCCCTCTCCCTCTGCTCCTGCCCAGGCCCCAACAGAGAAAATAGCAGCCGCCCTAGACAGGCACAGATTTTCTTCTGGTCCCAGAAAACCATCACCACGTACAATCTCATCACCCAGGTCCTACCTGAGCTCCTGGCAGCCTCTGGAGAGGAGCCTAGGAGAGCTTCAGGTAGGAGGCAGGGTAGATGGGGAATATTGCTCAGAGGTGTCGGCATGGAGGGTGTGTCCAGAGGGACAGAGAGAGCAAGAGAAGGTGGAGGATGGGGGTAGGGAGAGGTACCCCACATGTGAACAGGGAGGAGGAGGCAGAGGACATGAGGACCCTGAGTCTCCTTCTAGGCCCTTCTCCTGTTTAGGAGCACCACGAACCCTTCCCTTTTATGGTAGTGAACTCTCCCAGACTTTAAAAACCACCCGTAGAGCGAGTCCCGCACAGCTCGTGTTGGACCTCAAAGCAGGTCTCTTTCGTTGACCGTGGTTTATGAGCAAGCACACAATGTTCCCACCTTTCCCTCCCGTAGGGTCTCTGGGTTTTCTGCCCAGGACATTCTGTCCAGCTTTCTCTCTTGGGTTGGATCCATTTGGCAAGGGAAGCTTAAGATTTCTTTTAAAAGGCAAGGAGGTGTGCCGGGTGTGGCTCAGCGGTGGTGTTTGCCAGGTCTGTGGAACACCCTGGGTTCCATCCCAGTGCCATAAGAAGAGAAAACGCGTAGCTTGCCCTGTACTTGATGGCAGCCGCTATGCCCCCGGTGACCCTTTTCTCACACAATGATGTGGGTGCTCAGAGAGGCCAGCTCCCAACATTATGGCCATCATGAGGCCCAGGGATGGCTACTGTGTATGGCTGGGACCTTGATTGATGGCTGAGAGTGGAGGTGGGAAGGCTACTTGGAGATTTAGACCCTGGATGATCTGCCCCTTGGACAGGTGTTGTGGAAGGCTATCCTCTGAGCCAAACAGGTACCGTCTTCATCAAATTAGCTCTATCTGTTTGCAAGTTGTCAATCTTTATAGAGCCTGTGGACAGTTGATATTCTTCCAGAGAAGATGGAGGCAGGGAGGATCATTGGACCATCACCTGAGATTCCAGCCAATCCTCCCAGGAACTAATGTGCAGTTCTGCCCTAATTGCATATGGTCGTGTATGTGTATGGCTGTGTATGTCTGTATGTCTGTATGTGTGTGTGTGTGTGTGTATGGCTGTGTATGTCTGTATGTGTGTGTGTGTGTGTG
>NW_022196911.1:115475906-115483876 GCF_008632895.1 Mastomys coucha | reverse complement strand
GTGTGTGTGTATGTCTGTATGTGTGTGTGTGTGTGTGTGTGTATGGCTGTGTATGGCTGTATGTGTGTGTGTGTGTGAGGGAGGGGATAGGCTGGGCAAAGTCAACAGAAGGGGGCTTCATCTATGTGGGTTCAGGGAAGCCATCATCCATGCTGTGCCTGATTTAGGGTCACCTTGGCTACAGCCTGTATCCCTTCACTCTGCTCTGTATATAAGCCCAATAAATGTATTGGTTTCCAGGGTAAACTTGGCATCTTATGAGGAGGGATCCAATAGTTGTAAGTGTCCTGCTCTTGTTTCTGTTGCTGTGGTAGTGCCATGGCCACATGATTTGGGGAAGAAAGGGTTAATTTCATTTTATAGGTTGCATATAGTCGATCATTGAGGGAACTCAATGATGCAGGAGCGTGAGGCAGAAACCAGGGAGAAACTCTGCTGACTTGCTCTCAGACTCATATTCAGGAGCTTCTTTATACAGCTGCCTACAGATGGGGCCAGCCACTGTGGGCGGGGCCAGCCACAGTGGGCAGGGCCACTGACAACATAGTCACAGGCCAATCTGATGGAGGCGATTCTTCAGCGGAGGCTCTTTCCAGCTGTATCAGGTTGACCAGCAAGAACAGCCAACGTAGCAAGGGCGGCCTCTCAACTCCCTGGGCTCCTTCACCCCTTCCTCCCCTTCCCCAGCCTCCTTCCCTCTTTCTTCCTTCTCCATTCAGGTTTGGATAGGCCTTTCTTAGTGTCTCTCTGCCTGCTCTGGGGAAATACCACCGAAGCGGGCAGAGGCAATGTGTGAAGTCTGTCTGCTTTTGGACATAAAGTTTTATTAGAATAGAGATCTGTCCATTCATTTACTTATTACCGTTGGCTGCTTGGAGATATGAGGGCAGGGCTGGGAAGCTGACAGACAAGACAGATGGCTCCCTGTGTCCAACCTACTTATTTCCTGTGTGATCTTCACAGGTTTGCCTGAGCCCAAGGCTATCAGCTCCTTGGGTTAGGGCTATTCAGGAAGCTGTGCTGAGATCGATGAGTTGGATGGTTTGTGTAGGAACTCAAGGAAGAGGGGGACAGCTTGCCTGTGGGTGCCTCGGGGGCTTCTGGGGGTTAAAGGGCTCTTCTGAGGTCTTGACCTGAGAAGGTCGAGAAGGAGAGGAGGCAGATGGGGTCAGGCAGCTAAGTGAGTGGGGCGAACTGGAGAAGCTCCCATGATCCTCTGTGTCTGTGTGGGGTTACTCAGTGCCAGCTGAGTCGGGTGGGATACTTGAGGACAGGTATGGAAGTTCGATCAGCGGTCCCTTCCTGAGATCAGCCTCTGCACAGAGTCTGGCTCTCCTTCCAGGCTTGGCTGATGTGTGGACATCCCTTAACTCTGATACTCCATGCTTATCTGTTTCCCCAGTCTTTAGTCCCACCGCAGGGCGGGGCTGCACAGGTTACCGCAGCTATGGCTCCTTCCAGAGACTCCTCTCAGGGTTCTGCTGGAAATCACGTCCGAGATGATGAAGCCGGTAGGCACGGCTGCCCCTTAGTGCATCCTGTACAGCCTGGGCAGCATTATGCTTTGCCCTTCTAAGCCTGTGGCCAACTCAGGATCTGTGGACTCCTCAGGCTGAAGTGTAGCCAGGGTCTGCTGAGTTCTGGGGTGTCTTCTCCTGTGTATCTTTAGCTTCGTTGAGATCCAGTTCCTGTGCCATATGCTGTTGTCTAGGCATGGGTGTATGATGCCTCCCTCCTCTGCATGTTGAAATCCTCATTCCTTAGAGGGTGTCTATTCGATCTCGAGGGTAGAATCCTTGAGAATAGGATTAATGTTCATCACAGGATGCCCGAGGACAGAGTGTGGTGTTGGTGTCTGCCTGCAGTACCAGCATTAGGAGGTTGGGGTAGGAGGGTCTTGAGTTCAAGGTCATCCTGAGTTACATAGGAAAACTTATCTACAAACAAAAAAGCAAGGGTATAGCTCAGTGGCAGAACTCTCTCTCTCTCTCTCTCTCTCTCTCTCCTCTCTCTCTCCTCTCTCCTCTCTCTCTCCTCTCTCTCTCTCTCTCTCTCTCTCCTCTCTCTCCTCTCTCTCTCTCTCTCTCTCTCTCTCTTCTCTCCTCCCTCCCCATATCTGTCTAAGTGTGGTGTACATACATGTGGCACGCACCCCTGCGTCCATGGCCACAGGCCAGAGAAGGATGCTAAGAGGCTGTTCTATCACTTTCCGCCTTATTCACTTGAAATGAGGCCTCTCACTGAGCCTGGCATAAGGTTGGCAGGCAGGAAGCCCCAGTGATCTCCTGTCTCTGTACCTGCCAACTGTGGTTACAGGTGAATATGGCTTTTAGGTGGGTCTGGGGATTTGAACTCGGGTCCTCTGTTTGCACAAGTATTGTGGTCCGCTTAACCATCTCTCAGCCCACTGAGCCATCCTCAGTGGCAGAAGTCTTAGGAAAGGCCATGAGTCCCATTCCCAGATTAAAAAGCCCTCAGGGAGCCCAGAGCCCCAAAGAGCCCCTGACAGCTCCTTGCTCTGCCCACCATCTGAGACGTGAGGAAGCTGCTGCTCTCCCCTTGATCCTGGACTTTAAGCCCCCAGACTTCATGAGATACATTTGTTGTGTGTAAGCCACACAGTCTGTGGCATTTTGTTCTAAGAGACTGAAGGACAAAGTCTTCACAGGATTTTCCCTTGAATATGACTGTCACCAAGCCTCCATCCACAGTATCAGCGCCGGTCTTTGTCCGGAATAGTGTTCTTATGTCCACGCCCTGGTCCTGGAGGCCACTCTACTTTCTGTCTCTGTGGCCTTCCCTGGGCTGGATACTTCTACCACTTAGTGTGAGGATCCTACGGTTTGCCCATGGTTTTAGTTGGGGCTATGCTATATTCCTTCTTATGACTGAATAATATTCCATGTCCTACTATGGTCAATAACTTTCAAATTTACTTATTGTGAAACGGGAAAATAGATACATATTTTTTTTCCTGCGAAGGACCTGACAGCAAATGATTTTAGCTTCACAAGTCACATATACTGTGCAACTGTTCAGCTTCATGTTGTAGCTCAAGCCACTTAGCATGTGAGTGAGTGAGCCAAGGTCACATTGAATTATAGGACTCTGTTAATAGGCAGAGGGTAGCTGCGTTGATCTTTGGGTCATCGTCGTTGTCATCGTCATTGTCATCATTGTCATTATGGACACACAGGTTAAAGGATTCATTAACAGCTGTTCAAACCTCGTGTCTTTGGCACATTTCATGTGACCTGTACCCATAGTTCACATTTACTCAGGTGCTTCTCTGTGATAGTCATTGCTGTTTCTGTTTATCCTGGAGTTAGTAGTGGCTTAGGATTTCACACACCTAATGTAACCTGCCTCTCCATGCAACCTTGCATAGCCAAACCTTGATGGCCTCTTTTCTCCCTGTAGCGGGTGCTTTGAGATGCCCTGAGGTCCTCGGGTGGGGGACCCTGCCATCCTCAGCAACCTAGGCTGCTGCTTTCTCCAGCAGTTTCAACTTTTCTTCTCTGTCCTGGTCAGCCTTGCTTGGATCTGAATCAAGCGTCAGACACGATGTCCCAGAAAGGTTTACCTGAGGGGAAAGAGTCCCCAGGACCTAAAGGGATCAGAGGGGAACACTGCTGCTCCCGCTTCTGTGTGTGGTCTTTGTTCCTTGCTGGTGAAGTGTATCCGAGCTGTACGTCCCCCCAAACCCCCAGCTGCAGCTGCTGTTGGCATTGGAACCTAGCCTCCTCAGCCTTGCAGCAGGGACCAGTGTCTTTCCAGGAACATCCACTCCACCTTCACACCAAACGAGGACTGCAGAGGTACCCAGCTCATGGACCGAGTAGTTGCAGGGTTCTCAGCCTCTCCAGTGTGGACAGCCATTCCAGTATGAAGACAGCCATTTTCCTCTAGAGAACCCTGGCTGAGACACTCTCTAATTTTGTTTTAAAGTTACTTGATTGTTTTTTACGTTTTGGTATTCGCCAAGAAGAGGGAGTCAGATCCCCCTGAATCGGAGTTACAGATGGTTGTGAGCTGCTATGTGGGTGCTGGGACTTGAGCCTGGGTCCTTTGGAAGAGCAGCCAGTGCTCTTAACCACTGAGCCATCTCTCTACCCTTGGTCTCTAGTCTTAGTGCAGCGTGTTCTCTGAATCTTTCCTGGATTTACTCTCCTGTCATTTCAGTTCAGGCGTCTATGTTTGAACTAATTTTGCCTACACTCCTCCAGCACTTGCCCACTAAATCCAGATCTGCTTCTTACTGTAGACAGCTTCAGAACCATGGAGATTTTGAGTCAAGATGGTCCCCCTGCCCCCCAGAAGTTTCTGTTCTTGGGGTTCTGTTCTTGAGTCATCATCCCAGGGATAGTTTGGATGTGTCTTATGTCAACAGGGTTCCTGTGCTAGAGGCTTGGTCCTCCAGTGTGGCTGTGTGGAGGTGACTGAGATGCTGGGGTCACAACTCTAAGATAGCATGGCTCCTCCCTCCCCGACTCTGGTTAATTTGTTTCCCTGTTTTGCAGCTCCTGGTCTCTTCTAAGGTATCAGAGTCCCTCGCCCCCTCCCCTGCACCCCCCCCTCCAGCCCTGGTTACTTGTTTCCCTCCTCTCTGACTCCCGGTCTCTTCTAAGCTAACAGCCCCCACTAGCACCCTGCCCGGTTACTTTGTTTCTCCTGGTTTCTTGAACTGGTCTCCTGTGTCTTCCCCTTACTCAAGCCTCTGCTTTGATTCCTTCTCCATGGAGCCACATGCCGAGGGCTTAGCTCCAACCTAAACCAACCTCTTCTCTTTATGAAGTTCCTAGCATCCAGGTTCTCATTAAAGCCACGGGGGTAAAAACCAATGCTCTGTACCCTTATTTTAATTTTTGGATGCTGAAGACTCACACCCTTCAGTTGTAGGACAGTTTCTGGTACTCTTTCTTTGATAATTTTATCCTCTGTCTCAGTATGCTTTCTGGAATGCCTATCTATCAGATGTTGGACCTCCTGGCTCCATAGTCTAACTATTTAATTAAAAAGAAAAACAAAATCCAATTCCTATTGTATACGTCTTTGCTTTTGTTCTGTGTTCTGGGAACTTTCTCAAGTTTCCTTTCCCCTCAATGCTTCTATTGACTTAAATTTGTGATTTCATTTTTAGCTTTCCCAGCATCCTCCTTCCGGTTTCATGGATGTGCCATCGTTTCTGTGTGATGTTAATGATAGATTCTTTTGAAGCCTTCTCCTCTTTGCAAAGCATATAGCCGCCTGTGTCATCTATTATTATGTCACAGATGACCTCCAAATGCAGTAGCTTAAGACAACAAATGGCTTTCTCTCCTGGTTTCCATGGCCAGGATCTGGCGGGGCAATGCGGGTGGCTCTGGTTCAGGGGCTCTTTGCAGCCAGCGTGTTAGCCAGGTTTGACGGGGACAAGGGATCTGCTTCCAAGCTCCGTCACTTGGTTGTTGGCAGGAGGCCTGGGTTCCTCGCCACATGCGCCTCTCCATATGGCTGCCTGACATGGAAGTTGGCGTCCCTCAGAGGGAGTGGGGGAGGTGAACCAAGATGGAAACTGTAAGCGTCTCTTGGAATTCTTGTCTCAGAGGGGCACATCATCCTTCCCGCCATGTTCTTTTGGCCACATGGACAGCCCAGAGCCAGGACCCCTGCTAGGCATGAATTTGGGTAGGCAGCCATCGCAGAAACTGGCTGCATGGTATTTTCTCCTGCTTGCTGCTCATGCTGGAGGTTTTCCTCAAGTATCCGGTCATCTGTCTGTCTCTCACGTTCAAGAGTGGTGTGTCAAGCTGACCCGAGGGAGAGCCTGGTAGCTGCTGACATCTGACCTCTCCAGAAGCTGACCCTGACATAGGATTTGAGGGTAGGCAGTTTACTTGATGGTGGATAAGCATCCCCAGGCATGGGGACATGGGTCATGCAGGCATAGTACTGACATTGGTACTTTAGTCGTCTGATGCCCATGTGACAGTCGGCCCTGCAGGGTGAGTTGCCTACATCTTCTACCTCAGTGTTGCTCCACAGGTGGTGGTGAAGCTGGAGGGTATGCTCCAATTGAACCCATTCATTGATTTGGGGTCAATCCTGAGACCCTTTGCCAGACGGCAGAGCAGCTATCTGAGATCTGGGGTGGTGCCTGCCGGTGGAGAGACAGGAGCCACAGCTGATGTACAGTTGTGCTCAGAAGTGGCTGAGAGCCACAGTGACCATGGGCTTCCTTCAGGTCAAAGGGTAGACATCTGCATTGTGACATATGTCAAGCTCTTTGTAGGTTTCTAGCCCAGGGAAGATGTGTACTCGGATCACTGACCTGGGAGCGGCTGCAGATACTTGTTTTTGAGCTGGAGTTGGCAGGGATAACGGCAGGAGGCTGCTGTTTTGAGCAGAAACTCCTATTCATGCCTGTGTTCAGTGGTGTGCTTGACCCCCAACTCTATGAGGCTGATATCAAGCACTGCACCCCAGACCTGCTCAGGAGCCCTGTGCTGACTCTGGCAGCACTGGAAGGCAGGACGGGGTCACTCAGGCGATGGTGTGTAGGGGAGTCTGGAGGTCTCTGGACTCCAGGGCATTGGTTGCTCTGCCCCATTCTAGGGTTGGGCTGGAGTGTTCAATTGGCTTATGCTCAATTGGTGTTCTTCCAGGACATGTGTGAGCCTGCGGGGAGGTGGCAGAGAGCTGACCTGGTCTGAGCTTTCCTATCTGATGGTGGTGGTGTGGGAAGCAGCTAGGTTTAGAGATAATGACTGTCTGTGCGGAGGTATTCGGCATCCTCCCTGGCAGTTGCTTGCACTGACTGGAGACACGGGTTCCTCACTTGTCTCTGCACTCAGTCCTGCCATGGCCGGGAGCTTAGGACACTGAAGGTGTTATGGCTATTCTTGCTCGCTAGCTTGACGACATCTGGGATGAACGACAGTTCAGGAATGGAAAGCACCTGATCCAGATCAAGCCTGATCCAGATCAGAGCTTCTGGCCTGGATCTTGACATGGGATGACATACACTTTTGATCCAGAACTTGAGGCAGAGTGGCCATGAAAAGCTTAAACCCAGGCAAGGTAGTATATGCCTTTAATTTTAGGAGACGGAGGCAAGTAGATCTCTGAGTTTGAGGCCAGCCTGGGACAGAGTGAGTTCCAGATCTAGGCGTACACATCTTTAATCTGAGCCACACCTTCTGCTGGAGGCCTACATAAGGACATTGGAAGGAGGAAGACTCGCTTTTCTTTTCCTGCCTGCACTTACTTGCCAGCACCTCTGTTGGAACCCACTTCTTTGGGATTCCAGCCTACATAGAAGACCACTGAAACACCTAGCCTCATGGGACTGAGCAACTACTAGATCCTTGGACCTCCCACTCACAGCTGCCCAGTGTTGGTTTGGTTGCACTGCAGACTGTAAGTCATTACAGTAAATTCCCTTAATATAGAGAGACATTCCATAAGTTCTGTGACTCTAGAGAACCATGACTAATACGGGTGTCTGGAGGGAGAAGCTGGCCCCTGTCAGGGACTGTGTTCTTCAGAGCCATTGCTGTGGAAATGTCAGATGACTCCCTGCAGGGGCTCAGGCTAGCCATCCAGTACACGGTGCTGACTAAGCTCTCCTTCGCTGGACTTGTTTCTATGCCTCATCCTGGGGGACATATACTGGTCACCTGTTCTGTGACTTGTTCTAATGGAGGGAGGGCACACAGACATGCATACACGCCCACAGGTGTACACTCAGAGCACACAGACATGCATACACGCCCACAGGTGCACACTCAGAGCACACAGATGTGCATACACCCACAGGTGCACACTCAGAGCACACAGACATGCACACACCCACAGATGCACACTCAGAGCACACAGACGTGCACACACCCACAGGTGCACACTCAGAGCACACAGATGTGCACACACCCACAGGTGCACACTCAGAGCACACAGACAAGCATACACACCCACAGGTGCACACTCAGAGC
>NW_022196911.1:115470245-115472515 GCF_008632895.1 Mastomys coucha | reverse complement strand
AGAGCACACAGACATGCACACACCCACAGGTGCACACTCAGAGCACACAGACATGCACACACCCACAGGTACACACTCAGAGCACACAGACAAGCATACACCCACAGGTATACACTCAACCCCAGCCAGTGAAACTGCCTGTGGGAAAGAAAGCTAGGAAGAGGGTCCAGAGCCACCTGACCCAGCTTCCCCTGCTGGGACCTGATGTCATTATCTGTGCAGGGCCCCACTTTTGCTAAGGTGAGGATTTGGACAAGCACTGGATAAGTGGGTGCATGAGTCACACAAGCAACTGGGGAAGAACATGTTTTTTTAAAGTTAAAAATATATCTGTATTAAATTAATAAAAATATTATTTTGGGGAAAAATAATTTTTATGTGTTTATATGTGTGCAAATCTGCACGTACACAAGTGCCATGGAGGCCAGAAGAGGGCATCAGATCCCTTGGTGGCTGTGGGTGCTGGGAACTGATCTCCAGTCCTCCGCCAGAGCAGTGCGCGCTCTTAACCATTGAGCCATCTCTAGCTTGAGAAGAGCACTCCTACGGCTCAGAAAGTGCAAAGGCCCTGGGGCAGGAGGGTGTGTGGTGGTGTGGGGGAGCCAAGGAGCCAGGTGTAAAAGACAACCAGTCGGGCAAGAAAGCAACCGAAGGCCATTTGACCTTTAAAAGATGTACTTTCTCTTTACACATAATGAGTTAATTTTCTTTTTGGTGCATGCTTGCATTTGTATGTGTGTGTGTTTGTATGTGTGTGTGTGTACATATGCCTGTGCACATATGTATACCACATGTGCATGTGTTGGGCGGAGGGTGACTTGTGGGAGTTAGTTCTCTTCTTCCACTGTGTGGACTCGGGATTGGCTCAGGTCATCAGACTTGGCAGCAGTTGTCTTTATCTCCAGAACCATCTCAGTGACTCTGCCTCGTTTGTGTTTTGTGGTAAAACCCAGTGTAGATACAGGCATACTGTAAGTACAGCAGTCATTCTTCTGTTGGGAAAGGACGGTGGGCAGAGGGCGATCGAGCAGTAGCCCTGGGCGTCTTGGACGTGCGTTCTCTTTGCAGTATTTTGAGTAGAGAAGGGGCGGGAGAAGGGTTATGGTGCTCCCTGGCCCTCTGCGGTGCTCCCTGGCCCTGCAGATCCTCTCTCAGTGCTGGTGTCTTGCGTTAGGGCACCACGAGCTGGTTCCACAGGAAACCCAGAGGGTCAGCTACAATGCTGAGTGCATATAGGGGGCCAGGGGCCAGGTGGAAAGCACCCCACTCTCCCCCAAGCCCTGCCAAAAGTCATCAGTCCTCCACCCACCAACACCCTCGCACCTCTGCTGACTCAGTTTCTCAACTTCCTTATATTTGACCGTTGGGAAGGCTCCATAAGACTAGGCATTCCCCCAAGGAGTTTCTGTTACCTGCTGACACGCAGCCCCCACCCATGGAGTCATTGATTTCTGAGCAATATCGGGGACATGCAAACGAGTTCTCCCAGCTTCCTGTGCACGTGACAGAAGGCAGGAGTGCAGGGGTCAGAGTGGAGTCGGTTCTGCGTGTGGGTTCATGAGAGACAGGCTGAGGCTTCTTTACACAGGAGAGTGTCCAGGTTGGCAGGTGGGAGGCAGATGCTGAGCTCCCTGGCCAGTGGAAGGGCAGAAGGGACTAGAGGGTGAGGAAGGAAATGGAGGTGAGAGAGAACCAGGAGGCAGGACTGGAGGAGCCTGGGTTGCCTCAGGCAGAGGTAAAAAGATGAAGTGCTTTTCACACCTGTAGGAGTCGAGGATGGCAGATGTGGAGCCTTTGAGCTCTGTCAGGTGCATTTTCTGGGGTCTGGATACAAGCTTCCTCTTTTCTCAACTGTAGGCTGACTCTGGGTCCCTGGACCAGACTCCAAGTCTCATCCCACAGCAGATGTGACCTCCTCGGTGATGCCAAGTGAGGCATCCCTGCAGGAGGCTGAGGGGTTCTGGGAGGCTGCATGGCATCAGGGGAGGCTGATATGTGCTCGGTGCCGTAGAAGGCACAGGGCTTGAAGTAGGAGCCTGAGTGAAGGGGAGGCAGAAAGAGAGGAAGTAGTTTGTGTGGCGCTAAGCTGACTGTAGGCCTGTTCCTGGCTATGCAGGTGCAGTTTCTCTCTCCTCTCCTCTCCTCTCCTCTCCTCCCCTCTCCTCTCTTCCCCTCCCCTCTCCTCCCCTCTCCTCTCCTCTTCTCTCCTCTCCTTCCCTCTCCTCCCCTCTCCTCCCCTCTCCTCTCCTCTCTTCCCCTCCCCTCTCTTC
>NW_022196911.1:115467925-115469203 GCF_008632895.1 Mastomys coucha | reverse complement strand
CCCGCAGTCTGCATTTCCTTCTCTCTGCCTCTCTCTCTACTTTGCTCTCTCTGCCTCACACATGCTAGGCAAATGTTCTTCCCTTCAGCCACTTCCTTCACAGCCTGTTTTCTCCAGGTCTCCTTGGCCGAGAGCCCCGAAGCCCATGAGCCCATGTCCCCTGCCCTTGGCGGGCACTGTGGGGTTTTGCACTTCAGAGGAATTTGCCCCAATGCGTACAGACTGCAGCCACATTCAGTCAGAGAGTCTGGAAACATCTCTCGGGGCAGGGCTCTTCACCACCTCCAGCTCACAAATGCTGACCTTAGGGACTCCGCTCTTTAGCACCAGGAGTCCTGGCCTCCTTTGCTTGGTGGCTTTGAATCACACCAATGTGAGACAAGAGGTGTTAGCTGACCTCAAGACAAACTGAACCCTTATATCAGCTATGTGGGTGCACCCTGTGCCTCCATGGTGAATCTCAGTAGACTGTGGACCCAGAGTCTGGGGATATTCTGGGTTGGCAACATCCCCAACTGTTGTTATTTTTGGAAAGTACCTGCCGGGCTCTATGACAAGGTACCTGGAAGTCTCTGGTACCTCTCCCCTCAGCTGGCTTGAGTTTGTGTGTTCTCATTATGATATTATAACTGTGGCCAGTGTGACTTGCTGGACTCTGTGTTTTTCCAGCCAGTCAGGCCCTGATGGTGACAAAGGTCCCCTCATGTGGGGCACTGAGCGTGGGGAAATAAAGGTGTGGGAGAGACCTGTGTCCCACCAGAGCTCGGGGAGACTGCTTTGGGACCCCACAGTGCAGGACAAGCATCAGGCCATGTTAGGCCACTGGACCCTGCTCCAGGGGTGGGGAAGGCACAGTCTTGGCTCCGACTCTTGGGCACCACAGACCCCGAAAGAGCCAGCTCTGGGGTCCCTGGGCTGCATGGAGGCCAGAGACAACAGATTCTCAGTCTCAGACACCCCAGATGTCTCAGATACTACTGGATGTCATGAAAGAGCTGAGAACGAAGTGGGGGCCCCGGGACAGCTCCATCAGGTCAGTCCCAGAGCCGAAGGGAGAAGGGGCAGGGGGAGAAAGCGCTGGTTGGTTCCCTCGAGGGTGAGAGTCTTTGGTCTGGTCTGGAAGCCAGAAATGCTGGGAGGCCTTCCTGTGGGAGATTAGACTCTGCTCTTTAGGGAAAGGCCTATTCCATTGCTCCAGCACAGCAAGTCTAGATGAAAGGAGGCAGTCCATGGTTTTAGAGCTGTATTGTAGAAAACAGAGAGAGCAAGAGTGAGTGA
>NW_022196911.1:115446219-115467905 GCF_008632895.1 Mastomys coucha | reverse complement strand
GAGAGAGAGAGAGAGAGAGAGAGAGAGAGAGAGAGAGAGAGAGAGGAAAAGTAGAGGCTAGCCATGGCCACATGGAGAGAGGGGAGAAGGGAGGAAGAGAGAGGGGGATTAGAGGTGAGAGTAAGAGCAAGATTTTAAGAGGGGGGGCAAGCAGCACCTTTATAGTGGGCTGGGCTACCTTGCTGTTCCAGGTAATTGTGGGCGGGGCATACCTGGCTGTAGTCAGGTGACTGTGGGGGTGGAGTCCAGTCAGAATACTGGGAGCTTGGGGCAATGCCTATGTGACTGATAGCCACAGGATTATGGAGTTGAGGGCTCCTGGTGTCAGGAGCCTAATGTCTGGGGGTGTAGCTCACTGTTCCGTCCCTTGTAGAATTTTCTACTGGGTCTCTGGAGTAAGCCTCTATCAACCAGAGCACAGACTGCCTTTCACAGTCCAATACCCTCAGGCTTGTAGCTGGGTCAGCCAGCTAGTCTTTCTGGGCTCTGTGAATCAGTGTCTCAAATTAATTGAGATGAAGGCAGAAGGTATGGGGACCCTAAATTGTAGCTTGCTGGTCAGAAGCTGAGGCTAGATCTCAATGGGCCAATCTTCGGGATGTGCCTTGACCTGTGTGTTCCAGAACTGGACTGGACTGGAGCAGAGCTGCTTAAAGGCTTTCCTTCATGACCCCTTCTGCCTGAGAAAGTTTTACATGGCCCTGGGTATATAGGTCTATAAAATATGTGTGCAAATCAGACTATTGCTGGTAATAAATTCTAAAGGACCATATTTTACAACGCTCCTTGAGGAGGTGGGCGGGAGAGCTGTCCCAGTGGTTACGAGCATGCTCTGCTCTTGCAGAGGGCTTTAATTCAGTTTCCAGCATACACACTGGCGGTCCACAATCTGTAACTCCGGCTCTAGGAGATCTGACAGTTTTTTTCCTGGGCACCACACTTGTTTGTTTGTTTGGTTGGTTTTTTGTTTGTTTGTTTTTTGAGACAGGACTTTTCTGTGTAGCCCTGGTTGTCCTGGAACTCACTCTTTAGACCAGGCTGGCCTCGAACTCAGAGATCCACCTGCCTCTGCCTCCCAAGTACTGGGATTAAAGGCGTGCGCCACCACTGCCCGGCTTGGGCACCACACTCACGTGCATATACAGGTGGACACAAATAAAAAATATAACAATTCTTTGGGCATACATAAAAATTTTAAACCATTTATTAAAGATTATATCAAATTTGCATGCTAATGAGATGCATGTGCTTATTTTTATTTTTACATAAAGAATCAACCCCAGGCTGAAAGTAACACATCGTGAGTGTTTTTCATAGTTGATCGATATTTTGATTTTAGAGTCATCAATGCAGAGAATAAATCTTTGCATAAACACAGCATAAAATAGTGCAAGTACATTAAGTGACTGTCAGGAATTGTTGCAGATTCAGTTCAATCTCAAGTCAAAATTCATTTTAAGCTGCTGCTACTCCTCGTCCTCCTCCTCGTCTTCCTCCTCCTCGTCCTCCTTCTCGTCCTCCTCCTCCTCGTCCTCGTCCTCGTCCTCCTTCTTGTCTTCCTCCTCTTCATCCTCCTCCTCATCTTCGTCCTCCTCCTCTTTCATCATGTGTGTCTGAAACTCAAGTTAGCAACTCACACCACAGATTCCCAGGACCATTTCTAAAGTCAAAATTTCTAACCCTACACTACAAAGATCTAACCGACCCATGCTGGAGGAGACCAGGAGGAGACACTGTGTTCTGTAATTGAGCCATTGTGTTTCTGTAAGAATGGAAAACCTTGTGTGTCCAGTAGAAACCTGGATTTTGTTGCATAAAGCAACCATGAGTCTGAGCGCAGGTGTTTTGGCCTGTGTTTATTGGCATTGCTTGGTGTGATGACGTGACCTTCAGAACAGAGGCCCTAATGAAGTCACAAGATTGCACACAGGCCACACTTCAGGGACATCTCAGATTCATCAACACATGTCATTTTGAATTAATTTGGGTTCAGAAATCTTTACTGTTACCATTTTTGTGACCTCCCCCCTTCAGTTACACAACCCCATGTAGTCATGACCCACGGTTTAGAAGCTGGCCTCAGACTCACAATCTAAGCTGCCCACCCTCAGGTGCTGGGTTTACTGGTGTGCACCACCATGCATGACTAGAATCATCAATGCAGAGACTAAATCTTTGCATAAACACACAGCATAAAATAGTGCAAGTACATTGAAGTATTTTTAAAGCATCTCTTTTTGTCTTGTTAAAAATGTGTTGTTTAAAGTCCAAATACCTGGGATGTTTTCTATGTCTCCTTCTGCAACTAACTTCTAATTTAATTCCACGTGACCAGTAAACATATCCAGTAAATTTCAGGCATTTGAAACATGCGTCGGCTTCTAAGAATGACCTGCTTTGGTGAGGGAAAGATGAGACTCTGGTTGGTTTAATGTTCCCTGAATCTCTGGGAGGTCTCTCTAGTCGAAGGCGATGTTACAACTTCCTTTCTGCAGCAAAATAGCCTAGCAGGACCAGGTGTGGTGGTCCACGCGGGAGGCAAAGGCAGGTAGGCCAGCCTGGTCAACATGGTTAGTGAGTTCTAGGCCAGCCAGGGATACATACTGAGTGAGACCCTGTCTCAAAGACAACGAAGTGAAATTGAGTTCGTGCCTGCAGTAGCCATATCTGGTTGAGCAGACAGCATTTCATAGCTCTCCTCTTCATCCTGCAGAACTGGCATTCCACCCCTCTCCCTCCATGTTTCCTGAGCCTTGGACTGGGGGTGACGTCCATGTCCTATGTGGGCTCAGCACACTAGTTTCTTATATATTTGGGGGTTTAACCAGCTCTGCAGTCTTCATGTTTCCTCTCTCTTTGTGGATGGCTTCCTCACTCTGCCCACCGCTGGCTTTGCAGAGCCAAAGGTTCTGCGGTGTTGGGCTGACCAGCTTTTTTTGCTGTGTGTTTTGTCTCTGACAAGTGTGAAAGGATTGGTGTTGATTCTTCCCATTGTTTGGTGGGAAGCTTTCTGGCCTTTGTCAGGAGGTCTATAATGACTGAGTTAATCTCCATTAGGATCTGAGTGCTCCGGCTTTCTAATTCTTGAGCTTTGATAGGTTGTACATTGATATATCCATTTTGTCCGTATTAGCCAATCGCTGGCACACAATTGTTCATAATGGTTTCTTAGAGTTCTTCCACCTCTGAGGTGTGCATGTTGCTTTCTCCTTCATTCTGATTTTATTAAGTTTTTCCTTTTGGTTAATCTAGCTAGGAATTTTATGTTTATTTATTTTTAATTAAATGATTTTTAATCATGGTGGTGGAGGGGATGGATCAGTGATTAAGAACACTCACTGCTCTTCCAGAGGACTGGGTTTGATTCCTGAGACCCATATGGGTGCTCAGAACCATCTGTAATTCCAGTCCCAGGGGATCTGATGCTTTCTTCTGGAGTCAAGGGCATTGCACAGCTCATGGTGCACAGACGCATGCATACAAAATGCATGCATACACGTGAAATGCATACAAAATGCATACATACACGTGAAATGCATACACGTGAAATAAAATAAAACAAAAAGATTTAGTACCTGTCTTAGTGTTCTATTGCTGTGAAGAGACACCATGACCATAACTGGGTCTTGCTTACACTTTCAGAGGCTTAGTCCGTTGCCGTCATGGCAGGGAATGTGATGGCATGCAGGCAGGCACTGTGCTGGGAAAGTGGCTGAGAGCTCTGCATCCAGATTCTCAGGCAGCAGGAAGAGAGAGCCACTGGGCTTGGCTCGACTCTTGAAATCTCAAAGCAGGTCTCTTCCTCCCACAAGGCCACACCTCCTAATCCTTCTAATCCTTTCAAACGGTTTTAGTCCCTGGTGACTAAGCATTCAGATAAAGGAGCCTACAGGTGCTGTTCTCATTCAAACTATCTCAGTTATGTTGATCTTTTTTATTAGTTTTTCCATTCTCTGTTTGACTAATGTCTACTGTAGTCTTTACTCTTCTCCTCTGTCAACTTTGGGCTTAGTTTACTCTTTTTGTAGCTTTTTGATGCATAAAATAATGCTATTTTTTGAGATGTTTCTTTAAAAGCCTATCAAGTTATTTAAAAAGATTTTATTGTTGGTGTGCTGTGCTGTATGTGTTTGTGTGTATGTGTGTTGTGTGTTTATATTTATGGTGTGTGTGTGCATGGTGTGTGTGATTTGGTATGGTAGCTTGTGTATGTATGTGTATGTATGTGTATACGTGGTATGTATGTGCGTGTGTGTGTGTCTGTGGTATGGTGGTTTGTGTATGTGTGTGTTGTGTGTTTATATTTATGGTGTGTGTGTATGTGTGGTTTTATGTGGTTTGTGTATATGTGTGTGTGATGTGATAGTTTGCATTGTGTGTCTGTCTGTGAGTATGTGTTGTGTGTTTATGTTTATGGAGTTTGTGTGTGTGGTGTGTGTATGTGTGGTTTAGTGTGGTGGTTTGTGTATGTGTGTGATGTGGTAATTTGCATGTGTGTGCATGTGTGTGCACACTCGTGCACACGTATACATATATTCGTGGTACCTATGTGTGTGTGTGTGTGTGTGTGCCACAGCATATGTGGCAGTCAGATGACTTTGTGGATCTCTCCTTTCACCTTTACATCAGTTCTGAGGATTGAACTCAGTTGTTAGGCTTGTGCCCAGTGTCTCCCTGTGAACTGCCTTCTGGCCTGTTTGTTTATTTAAAGACAATCACTTATTGCTGTGACCCTCCCTCATGGTGCCGTTTGCTGTGCCTGGAAACTCTGCTCTGCAGTTCCCATTCCCATCGTCTTCTGCTATCACAAGCATCCCTTCCAGCTATCACAAGCATCCCTTTCAGCTATCACTCTGTGACCCAGTGATTGACATCGATGGATTGGAATTTCTCCAGTTTATCCCACTGTGGTTAGAAAACAGAGTTAGGATGACTGAGCTCTTCGCTCTTTCTGTGAAGATATCTTCTGTGACCCTAACTGTCATGGGGATGTCTATGGAAAGAATGTATCTTCTGCTTTTCGGTGGGAAGTTTATCTACTCATCCATTTGGCTCTGCTCTGTCCCCTCAGACTTTCTGTGTGAGATGTTCATGACAGAGCATTGTGTTTCGACATCTCCTCCTCCTACTGTATTTCTGTTCATCTCTCCCTTACCTTACCTTACATGTGGACACTTTTATGTGCATGAATATTCACAACTATTTTAATGTTCAAATATTATTATACTTATTTATTTAAATATATTTATTTTACTATATTTTATTTTATGTGTTTTGTTTACCATCTTGTCAGTACATATTTTCATAACTCTTGATCAAACATGTCTATAAAACATTCTATTTTTTCATTTATTTTATGTGTGCGAATGCCTTCATGTATGTCTGTGTATCACGTGGATACCTGGTAAAGGAGTTGGGTCTCCTATAAGTGATTATGCAGACACTTGTTAGTTGTCACATGTGGGTGCTGGGGACAGAAACCAGGTCTTCTGCAAGAGCAGCCAGTGTTCTTAACTGCTGAGCCATCTCTCCAACTCACTTTAAAGAATATAATTAATGGTCTTCAGGGTCTCTTGTGGGAGTTGTGATGCCAAGGTCCATCTTGTGTAGTATAACCACATCCTCCTCACTTCATCTCCACCTGCGTGGGACAGCTTTTGCAATGCCTACATTTTCAGCTTATGTGTGTGTGTGTGTGTGTGTGTGTGTGTGTGTGTATGTGTGTGTGTGTGAGAGAGAGAGAGAGAGAGAGAGAGAGAGAGAGAGAGAGAGAGAGAGAGACCCTAAGTGAGTTTCTTGTAGGCAGTATATTGTTGGAACATTTTTTTTTTGTTACTGTTGTTGTTGGTGGTGGTGGTGGTAGTGTGTGTGTGTGTGTGTGTGTATTCATATGTGCATACCTGGTTGTCAGAGGTCAGTGTTAGATATCTTCTTTTTTATAGTTTATTTTTATTTATTATGTATTTAATTTATTATTTATTTATTATTTTATTATATATAATATATTATTATATTTGTTTAAACATTTATTTTACTATATTTTATTTTATGTGTTTTGCCTACATATATATCTGTATGAGTATATCAGATCCTCTGGAACTGGAGTTACAGACAGTTGAGAGCTATCATGTGTGTGCCAGGAAGTAAATCTGGGTCCTCTGGAAGAGCAGCCAGTGCTCTTAACTACTGAGCCATCTCTCCAGCCCACATATCTTCTTAAATAATTTCTTCACATCATTTTATGAGGAAGAATCTTTTGCTGCTCCTGAAACACCACCTCCCAATGCTGGTATTACAGGCACATAAGGCTGCCATACCTGGCTTTTTACATGAATATCTGGGGATCTGAACTCAGGTCCTCACTGAGTGATCTCCACAGTCCCTGGACCTTGAACCATCCTGTCCTTTGTTTGCAGAATTGAATCTATCTGTTCCCTTTAATGTGATTATCTGTTGTTAGGACACACACCTGTCCCTTTATCATTTTCCAACCTTGCACTTCTTTGTTTTTGGCTCATTCCTCACTGTTTTCCTGTGAGTTCTGAGCATTTCCTTTATATCATGATACTCCCTAAGTTTATTGTTCCTTTATCTTTCTGTGTCCACCCTAGTTTCCCCCTGGTGGTTAGTGAGCGTTTTCTAAAGCATTCTATTTCAGGCTGACAAATAAGCCAATTCAGTAAATACTAAGATTCTCTATGCTTCTATGTCTAGTTTTTAAACTATTTTTTTCCAGACAGATTCTGTATGGCCCTAGTTGTCCTGGAACTCGATTTGTAGACCAGGCTGGCCTTGAACTCACAGATCTGCCTGCCTCTGCTCCCCTACTGTTGGGATTAAGGGTGTGTGCCACCAGGCCTGGCTTTAAAACTATTCTTAGTTTAAAAAAGGAAATCTTTGTATCAACTATGCCTTTGCTTGTAGTAAAAGCATTACACACAGAGAAAGCTAAAAAATGGAGACCAAGAACATTCTGGCTTCCTCCTCTCTCAGCCCTCCAACTCCAAGATCTATCTGTAAAATGTCTATATATTTTCTCAGAACTTTCTACACACATGATGTTTTGTTTATATGCATATGTGTAAGCATATTTCTTTTCTTTCTGACTAAATGTGATTTCATATGTGTTATTCTGGAAGTTTCTGTTTGTTTATGATATATATCTGACAAAGTGTTGTATGTACAATGCCACCCACTATCTACCCTGTTTAGAACAATCATCGTACAATCACATCATGCTCTTCTGTTTGGCTTCTGCTATTGGACTTGTCCCCTCTGTGGTTTTCCTAATAGGATAGCATTGTGTTTCCATGCCTACCCACCTCTTAGTCTTCTAGTGAGGTTAAGTCAGTGGGAGAGGTTCGTGGAAGTAAAATTATCAGGCCAAGGGTGTATGAATCTAAAAGTGGATAGGCCATCAAATATCCCTTCCACAAAAGATGTCTACCAATGTGCAACCCATCTGTTGTTGATCAGAAAGTTTCCTTTTACTGAAGTGTTAGGGTTTTTAATATTTTTATTTATTTATTAATTGCATCTGTATGTGGGAGTACATACATGCCACACACGTGTGGCGGCCAGGGCGACAACTTGAGGGAATCACCAAGTGGATCCTGGAGACTGAACTCAGTCATCAGGCTTGGCAGCAGGCTCCCCTTCCTGCTGAGCTCTCATGTTGGTCCCTTTGCTGTCCTATCCTGTACTGAGCAAGGGTAAATTCAATCTGAGCGCTGCTGCCTGTTGGGCGACTTATGTGACTTGAGGACGTCTGCCTGTGTGATGGTTGTTTGTATCTCTATATCGAGTGACTGCTCTGTTAGTTGTCCTTTACTTATTAATTTACCAAGGCTTTTTGTTTATGAAGGAAAATGAACTTGGCTCCATGTGACACACTTGTTCTACCTTGTGCATTTATGACTTGGTCTGTAACATAAGAGTATAGCAGTATTTATTTTTCAGTCAAAAGTCCTGTGTGTGTGTGTGTGTGTGTGTGTGTGTGCTCGTGCACTTTTGTTTGTTTGTTTTTTGCTTTTTGGAACCTTTAAAACCACTCAGATGATTGTCACATGAAAGTGAAATCTCCAGGCTTCTGGGCTCATGCTTTGCATGCAGGGAATAGTCAGGGAAGAGGTGGGGGACCCTTGTGTGCACCTGGCTGGGGAAGCCCCTGAGTGCCACACCTCAGAGTTTACCTTGGAGACTCCAGGGACAGACAGTAAGATTGCTCCATGGAGTCCTCAAGCAGTTGGCCTCTCCTGCTGGGCCTGAGCATTTTGGCTGAGGGCTGGTGATACCAGGAAGTCCCTTCTTCAACCCTACCCTTCTGAGCCTTGGGCCTGTGTATCATCAGTGCCTTGAGCTCATGCCTGAGTTACAGCAGTAGACATCTCTAGCACCTGGAGAACTTGGAGTACTTACCCAGGTTAATGGCTATTTAGAGCAGAGGAGATGGCGGTCCAGGGACACAAATGCTGGGTCTTCTTGTGCCCACTCAGCCCTCTCAGAATCTCCAGTTTCTCTTTAGCTTGGGGCTGAGTTGGTCAGTTGTCCTGAAGTCTCCCTGTAGATGATCGTGCCTCTGCTTCTGTGTTACCATGGCGATCATACACTGGCTCTCTGTAAGGAGCTTCACAAATTGTCATGGATGTGCTGCAGGGGCTCCTTGGACAGTTCCAGGGTGAGGTAGTTTCAGCACTGTTTGCTGTCTATGGTCATCAACCCACTTTGGACTTGGGTTTGAGCCTTAGGAACAACAGGGTGGAAGGTTTTTGGGTCTCCTGTAATGGCATGAGTTGAGGAGAGAGAGCCCTCTCCCCTATTCAGCAGAGGCTCTGGGTAAGGTGGGCAGGGCTCAGTCAGGCAGGTGTGGGTGGAGCCTGAAAAGGAAGGGGAGGCACAGGGCACAGGGCACGGATGTGACTTCAGGTTTTAGAATGTCACACTTGCCCTTCTCCAGGCAGGATGCTCAAAGCTAGGCATGAGAAAAGCTGGAGATCAAGGGATGGTCACCTGAAGGCTGATGAGGCAGTTTCAGAACCATGGACAGAAGCGGGCCTTCCTAGCGTTGTGGAGGACTCTAGGCATTTGAGGACTGGAGGCTGGCCTGGTCATCCATTTGAACAGGAAGCTAAGTGGGAGGGACGGTTGTGAGGGAGATGCAGACGTATCTCAGACTGACCTTTGGAGAGTGGTAGCCTGGGTTACAACTCCAGGGAGTGATGTTGTTTTGAGGGAGTGATGGGAGGAGGCAAAGCTGGTGCAGGTTGCTCTAGTTACACAATCATTGCTGGGATGAAACATTGTAACCCATTGGGATGAAACATTGTAACCAATTGGGTAGGAAAGGGTTTATTTGGCTTATGCTTACAGATCACTGTTTATCACTGAAGGGACATCAGGGCAGGAACACAAACAGGGAAGGAATTGGAGGCAGGACCTGATGCGGAGGCCATGGAGGGTGCTGTTTACTAGCTTGCTCTCCATGGTATGCTCAGCCTGCTTTCTTATAGAACCCAGCCAAAGTGGCTCCACACACAGTGGTTTGGGCCCTTCCCTATTAGTCACTAATTAATAAAAAGCCTTAGAGACTCACCTACAGCCTGATCTCATGAAGGCATTTTCTTAATTGAGGTTCTCTCCTCTCAAATGACTTTAGCCTGTGTCAAGTTGACCTAAAACTGTCCACCACATCGTGATGCCTCACGCTGGAGTTGTGTTGTCCAGCTTCCCAGCTTCATCAAAGGTATAAGGCATGGACCATCTCCGGAGGCAGGAGTCCACCTGGCAATGTTGCACAACGGTGGCTGTGTAGTGTTCTTGCTATACTCTGGGGCTGGCACAGAACACACTAAGTCCAGGCTGGCTGCCCCATGCTACATCGTAGCTTCTATATGTAAATATGTGGTGGGAAAGGTGCTGTCTGCATTATTGAGACAGTCATGCTGAGACGTTATAAGCCTGGATAGCCTCATCCCTGCTGGACACTACAGAGAGAGTTGGTGTATGAAAGGAGAGCCAGAGAGGTGTGTAAGAGGGAGGAGATAGCATGAGCAAATGAGACTGGGGTAGTGATAGTGAGGAAGATGGCAGGGTGGGGTGAGAGAGGAAGAGAGAGCTCACAAGAGAAAGAAAGAATGAGAGCAAGAGAAAGAGGAAGAGAGCAGGAGTGAGAGAGAGTGTGAGAGAGTGAGAGAGCGAGACAGAGAAAGGAAGAGAGGGAGAGAGGGAGAGAGGGAGAAGGAGAGAGCAAGAGAGCAAGAGAGAGGGAGAGAGAAAGACAGAGAAGAAGAGAGCGCGTGAGAGAGCAAGAGAGAGAGCAAGAGGGAGCGAGAACAAGAGAGAGAGCAAGAGTGAGAGAGAGCAAGAGAGAGTGAGAAAGAGCGAGAGTGAGAGAGAGAGAGAGAGAGAGAGAGAGAGAGTATTTATCCCTAAGCTTCCTGTCTGGACGTACGTGAATCCTCTGTAAGGTGATTCTGAGCCCTGAACATGCCTAGCTGTCCTCACTAGTTTTCATTGAGAAACTATCTTTTCTTCTTGCAGGGAAGTGAGTTATATACAACTTCTTGTCCCATTTTCCACCCTTCCTGAGGAATCCAAAGGGCCACACCTGTGCCTCCCCTTAGGACGGCCGTGCCCTGAGGATGGGATTGAAGCCTCATTTCCCTCCTTGCTGATCCCTGCCTGGGTCCCTGTGGACCTCTGCATCCCCAGAAGTCACATTTGTCCCCGATTTACACCAGCACCTTGGCTAACAGCATCCTGGTTGTCAGACAGCTGGGATCAACACAGGCAGAGGCCACTGATGCAGGCTCTGTGACTTTCTGCTTCACCTCGGGGTCTAACCTGGCAGCCAGATCCAGCTTCCCAGCTCCCAGCATCTTTTTGTTGGCCCAGGAACACAAACCCCTCTGTTGTACAATGTCTCCTTACCTTAGTTTGCAGGTGTGTCCTAGCCGTGAACCTGAATAGTAGAAAACCCTTTGTGATGAGCCAAGGCCACTTGTGCTTCTAAAGATTAAATTCTGTTCAGAATGTTAAGTAGTTTTCCTTCAACAGTCCCAGTAAATTTAATTAGTTCTTGTTCTCCCAACAGAGCTGTCTCTTGGTTTCTGAAATGCTGTTCATGAAGGAGGCTCACAGCTCTGTAGTGTTCCAGGCTGGACCATCTTTCTCCACAGCCTCCAGCTGTTAAGTGCCTAGCTCATCAGCTGTGGGGTGCCTAAGGCTCTGGTGGGAAGTAGCAAGCAAGGCACACAGAGCTCTGTTGTCTTGAGAAGGTGGTTTGCTGAGTACCCTCCTCTGTCAGGGTGTCATGCAAGGAGCAGTTTATACATGGTACTCCCAAGTCGCCAAAGGGTTGACATCGTTCCCGCAGTAGGAGCAGAACATGGGGGCTTGCCTGCCCTTGACCTGTCATGAAGATGCATCCCTGTGGATCAGGTCATTTTCCACCTGAGGCTCTGTGAGTTGGCATATCCCCCTGGGATGAGCAAGGGTCTGTGGAGGAGGTCCCAGACAGCAGGGCCTGCCTTGCTCATAGAGTTCCAGACCTTCAGATCTTGGTATCCACGGAGTTTAGAAAAACATGGTTAAAAACTATCATGCAGGTGCTGGGAAAAGAACTCGAGTCCTTCTCAAGAGCAACCAGTGCTCATAAGCATGCAGCCTCTTCTCCAGTCCTCTTCGACTTCTTTTAAGAGAGGGTTTTATGTAGCTGGGAACTGGCCTCAGCTGGCTGAGGATGACCTTGAACTTCTGATCCTCCTTCTTCTACCTCCCAAGTGGCCCTCATGGAGGAAAGGCTATCTAGGCTCATGGTCTCTGATGGGGTGGTCTGTCCTGGTGGAGAAGACATGAGGCAGTTCAGGTCATGGTAGGGAAGGCAGAGGTGCAGGCTGCTCACATGGGAAGTGGAGAAAGCAGGCTGGATCCAGGAGGGTGTGTGCTTCAAAGGCCCCCCACTTCCACTGGCTCTGTCCCACCCCCTAAAGGCTCCTTAACCTCAAAACATTGCCACCATCTGGAAATGAGGGCTCTAGACAGGAGTCTACAGGTTTGGAATCAGCCTTTAACAACCACACTTGGGCCCAACTGGCTGCATGGTCAGGAGTTTGTTGACTGATCCGTGTGTGTGTGTGTGTGTGTGTGTGTGTGTGTGTGTGTGTGTGGTGGGGGGTGGGAAGGGAGGGAGGTGTTCTCATCCTCTGCCATAGTCTTCACTGTGGGGAAGGCCACCTCCATGTTCTGAACAAGCCCTGGAATCTCAAAGCCTCAGTTTCTTTCCTGTCAGCTGGGAGCTATAAGCTATAAACCTTGAATCCTGGCACTCAGCAGGCAGAGTCAAGCAGATCTCTGTGAGTTCGAGGCAAGCCTGGTCTACAGAGTGAGTTCCAGGACAGCCAAGACTACACAGAAAAACCCTGTCTCGAAAAACAAACAAACAAACAAACAAACAGCCAACCACCACCAACAAAAAGCAAGCAACACTTATTGGTGCAGGGGAATTGTCCCAGTCAGTAACGTGCTTGCCCCATAATTGTGAGAACTGAGCTGAGATCTCCAGCACTCACAGAAGCTGGCCATGGCTGTGTGCCTGGGAGCCCAGGCCTGAGAAGGTGGAGGCAGCAGGGTGCCAGTGCTGACTGACCAGCCAGTGTGGTCAAATAGGCAAGCTCCAGGCTGAGTGAGGGGCCCTGTCTCAAAAACCAAGGGGGAGGCCTAGAGAGATGGCTCAGTGGTTAAAGTGCTTCCTGCTCTTCCAGAGGACCCACATTGGGCTCCTCACAACTCCTTGTATGCCTGTTAACTGTGGTCACTTGCACTCAAGGACACACACAGACAGACACACACACACAAAGACACACACATAGATAAACACACACACAGACACATGGGCACAGATGGACACATACACAGACGGACAGACACACAGACACATAGAGACAGACACACACAGAGACACATTGGCACAGACAAACATATACACACATAGACACATGGGCACAGACGGACGCATACACAGACAGACACACACACAGACACATAGAGACAGACACATAGAGACAGACACACACAGACAGACACATAGAGACAGACACACACAGAGACATAATACATACATATATACAGACAGACAGACACACAGACAGACACATATAGACAGCCAAACACAGACATAGGCAGACAGATACATACACACAGATACACAGACACAGACAGATACACACATAGGCAGACACACACAGACACACAAAGACAGACAGATACATAAGAGACATACATATATCCATACATACATACATACTACATACAGAAACACACACACACACACACCTCCCAAAACATGGGCTTGAATTATGATCGGCCCCACTGGGTGTCTCATAGGAGGGCCTCCTGGGAAGCATGTGCTACAGCTGCCCCTTCTGCCATGCTGTGTGGGGACCAGCTCTGAGAGTCCCAGAATGATCCTGGAAGGGATTCTTGAGGTGGGGATGTGTACCTTTCTCCTTCAGCCAGGACAAAGCCATCTCTTGGTCTCTCTTTCAGAGCACAGCTTTAAGCAAATGACAGTGGTGTATTTGCATAGTTAACACTGGACAGAGGGGCTGCAGGAGCTGCGGGGAGGGCTGGCCCTGTAGCAGTACCCTGTCCTATGAAGGTGCCTAGGAGCATCATAGAACCTTCCAGGTGGGTCCTTGTCACACTCCTACCCTTTCTTCCCTTGCAGGGAAACAAACTGACTTTAATGTTTCTAATCAAATTTGAAAAAAATTACTTCTTAGGATTTTTCCCTCTTAGAAATGCAATTCAGATCCAATCGAGTCTATTTAGAATATGCAATCAAATTTTAAAAAAAGAAAGAAAACACAAAGTCCACCGTTGTCCAGATTTGTGGAGGACTCGGCTCCCAGCCTTAAAACTGCCCTTCCACCCTGCAGCTCCTCCTTCCAACCCCCTCCTGTGGCTTATGGACACTCAGGCAGTGCCACCTGATTTTCTTAGGTGGTAGGATTTTTAATGAATGCACCAACTATTTACCAAGCACCCTGGAGCTGGATGTTTGGTTTGTTTTCTGTCTTTTGATGTTAGCCACGATGGTGTGTAAATCTTCCGAGGTAAATCTCCACATTTGTTTATGAGCTTCTCCTGGGGTGAATCCTACAGGTGAAATTTCCCAGCCAGAGCTTAGCTGCATGTCAAAAGCATTTGACGGTCACACGGCTCTGCCTGCCAGAAAGACGAAGGCAAGTAAGTGTAGAATCCATGGGAGAGCATCAGGCACAGGTTGGGTCCCTGTGCCTCACCTGTGCCTGCACCAGCCCCCATCACAAGCAGGTCTGCCAAAGTAGGGCAACTGAAAATGTTTTTAGTCTTGATTTTCATTGGCTTGGTGAGTGGTGAGGTCCAACTGCTCTGGGTCAATTTTAAGTCTTTCTCTGTGGATTGCCTCTTCCAGCCCTGCCTGTGACGATGTCCTCCAACATATGCGCCCGCCTTTGGCATTTAAAGATGGAGTTGGAGGAGAGGATGGTTGTGTGAGTGTGTGGGACTGTGGACGAAAATATTGATAGAGATGTCAGGGCTCCTCCGTGGGTGGGTGGGTGGCGGGCTTCCTACGCTTTGCTTGAAGCTCTTGCCTTGTGTGGTCACTGAGCGCTTCCCATCTGCCAGGCACTTAGCATCCATACCCAGGGGAGCATCCACCTTCTCCCTGCCTGCAGTCCTCTCCTGAAGACAGCTTGTGACTCAGCGGAGGAGGCCTCTCAGGGCCTCTGCCTTTTCTGGGCAAAAAGATAGTTACTTGTTCCCCAAGGCATCTAGGACTTCATTCCTGTCCACGATACAGCGACACGGGAAGAGATCAGAAGCAAAACCTTCCCAGGCAATCTCCAGCTTCATTCTGGGATCTGACGAACAGAATAGAGAAGGAAGGGTCATTTTGAAGTCTATCAACAGAACTGGAGACAGGAAGACTCCAGACAGGGCCTTGGCAGTGTGGGGAGCAAATTTTCTTATTGTGTAACTGTATGTGCATGTTCATGTGTGTATTCATATGTGTGTGCTCATGTGTGTGGATGTTCATGTGTACGCATTTTCATGTGTATGCATATTTCTGTGTGTTCATGTTTCTGTGTGCATTATGTGCGAGTCAGAGGTCAATACTGGGTTTCTTTGTCAGTCATTCTCCAGCTCACTATTTTTTGCGACATAGTCTGTGGTGGTTTGAATAGGAATGGCTCCATAGACTCATGTTTTTGAATGCTTGGCTTGTAGAGAGTGGCAGTATTAGGAGGGGGAGCCTTGTTGGTGTAGATGTAGCCTTGTTGGAGGGAGTGTGTCACTTTGAGGTCTCATATATGCTCAAGTCCAGCCAGTGTGACCCAGCCTCCTGCTGCTCTCTGAGGATCAAGCTGTAGAATTCCGAGCTCCTCTCCCGCACCATGTCTGCATGCATGCCGCCATGTTTTCCACTTTAATGATAATGGACTAAACCTCTGAATCTGGAAACCGGCCCCAATTAAACATTTTTCTGGTATAAGACTTGCCTTGGTCGTGATGTCTATTCACAGCAAGGAAACCCTAACTAAGACACGGTCTTCCTGAACCTCATCAATGCGGCCAACCAGAATGACCAGCAAGTTCTAGGGTTCTGTCTGCCATTGCCATGCCTGGCTTTATATGTAGGTGGTGGGGACCAGCTCCCTATGCTTGTATGACAAGCACTTCACCTACTGAACCATCTCTCTAGAGTTGTCCCTCCTAGAAGTGAATTCCTTTGAACTGACAGTTCAAGTCAAGTGGCTGAGCTCCAGAGGGTCATGTGGATGCCAGCATTTTCTCCTATGGTTCCTCATCTTTAAAATGTCGTTTCCACATTTGGTCTGAGATGGTTCTCAGTTCACAAACCTCTTAGGAGAGAAAACATAGAGTGTCTTGTCCCTTTAGCACAGGATCTGGAGGCTCCCATGTCATTTCTTTTTCAGTACAGATGGTCAGGATACAACCACAGGAATACACCCAGCTGCCAGCCTGGCTGTGATCTGAGACAGAGAGGGACCAACTTCATTGTCAGTGTTGCTGCTGCTGGTGTTGGAGCCTGTGGGACCCAAGCATCCCCATCACCCATGTGCCGTGGTACACATCAGAGTGCAGTTGTGGGATTCAGCTCTTTCTATCATGTGTTACCTGGGGATCAAACTCAGGTGGTCCGGCCTGGTAGCAAGTGATTTCCCTGAATACCCGAGGTTCGTGATTTAATACCAGAGCAGCCCTGGGGCCACCGGGGAGCCATAAGCCCCCTAGCAGACGAGGCAGGGCTGTTTTTAGCTCAGGTGGTGTGTTGGCCAGGCCAGGAAGACAATCTGTGTGTGAATCCAGCCCTGGCTGAAGCAGAAGTGCAAAGAGCACTAGACAGGAGGTATGTCTGGCTGGGCTGGGGTAGGGGACAGTTAGAAGGTGCTGGTGTGGAGGGCCAGGCCGGGGAAGCTTCTTGTCCCCTTCACCCCTGGCCAAGGCCTCTCAGGGCTTCCTCCGTCCACATGCTCCCTTTGGTCTCACGCAGATGCCACATGTTGCCCCGGATGTAGATTGCCATCACTGTCTCCACAACTGTAGCGTGTTCCTGTTCTGTTTACATAATGAGCAATTTCCCATCAATTATTCATCAGCACATCTTTCTCTGGAGCAGCCACAGATAGGAGCTCCCCACTCTCCTTATAGGCTCCCCAGCATGTTACAGTCCTCCATCCCCCAAGCCTGTATGTGAGAGAGGAATAGCAGAGGTAGAGAGAGGTCTAGTGTTGCTTAGTTCATTTAAAACAGAGTAAGGCTGGGCGGCAGCTCCTTAGATAAAGTCTTTGGGATGCACGCATGAGGATCTGAGTTCACATCCCCCAAACCCATGTAAAAAGTCAGATGGGACGGCTCATGCTTGTAACCCCAATACCAGAGATAGGAGGATCCCAGGTTCTGGCTAGGCAGTCAGTCTAGCTGAGCTGAGCATCTCCAAGTTTGGTGAGAGACATTGTCTCAAAGAGCAAGATGGAGAACAAGAGAGAAGCCGTCGAGAATCACTCTTTGATCTCCATACGCACATGCGTGCGTGTATGCGTGCACACACACAGGGGAGCACATGTGTGCACGAAGATACACTACACACATAAAGAGGTTTTTCCACATGAATGTTCACAGCAGGTTGCTCTGAATCACCCCCAAACCAGAAATAATGCAAATGCATATCGATTCCATTAATAAAATAACCAAAATATACACAAACAGGTAAGCAAGTGATAACCTATCCACGGCGAATATTGCCTCTCAGTGAAAAGGAGCGCATCTTTGGTGCAAACAGCTATACAGACCCTTCTTTGGGATTGTGCTGAGTGACAGAAACCAGGAAGGGCAGCAGGTGCCCGTCATTTTATGTATATAAAATCCAGAAAATTTAGGCTTACCTGTGTTATGCAGATGAGGCAGGAAGCAGATGGGTGGCTGGGCACAGGGCAGGAGGGAAGTTCCGAAGTGACCCCAGGTGCGTTTGGATTTCAGAGGGATATATGTCAGATGTCCCCTGTGCACCTGTGCAGTTGGTTTTATCAGTACACCCTCAAAACACATAGCATCTCCTGAGCCCACAAAGCAGGGACTGCTTACTCTGGGGGACCCTGTGACGGCCCTGAGCCCAAAGGAATAACTCTAGCTCCTGGAAGTAAGGGGGCTGGGCTCATCCGCAGACCATCAGGATGACCGGTGTGGGCTTAGCAGGAGCAGCTGGGCCCCCCCCCCCCCCCCCCCCCCCCCGGCCCCTGTGCTCAGAGACATCAGAGCTCAGAAACAGTCGGGAAGAACCAGCCTGAAGTCGGGCAGTCTGTACCTTATCAGTAATGGAGTGTGAGCAGGGAGCCCTGCCTTGTGACCCCCATGCCTCTGCCTGTAGGGTTGCCCCTGCTGCAAAGGGTTGGAGCCAGGTTCACACTACACAGGAGACCAAGTGAGATTCCACATGAGCTGGCAGAGTGGGTAGGGTGGCCTGAGAACACCCGCAGGACCTTGTGTATAGATATGTACACATATGTGGCTGACCTGGTCTATAAGAACACCTGGAGGACTGTGTGCATGTATGTGTGTAGAGACACGGGCACACACCTGTGGCTGACCTGGCCTGTGGTTCAGTAGGAACACTGTTTTCCTTATTCCCCAGGACCCCGGAAGGTGCTTCTTACAGAAAGATGCAGTGATGCTTAATGGTGCTTAATAGTATTCAATGTAATAGAGTCTAGAATCGCCCAGGAGACAAATCTCTCAACACATTAGTGCAGGGTTCCCTAGATTATGTTAGCCTCCCAGCAACCCTGCAAGGGGTTACAATTGCTGGAGAGACCTACCCTAAATGTGGACAGCACCATTCTATGGGACTGAATAAGAAAGAGAATTCTAGCTCAGCACCCTTATTGTTTCCTTTTGCTTCCTGACTGTGGATACAATGTAACCTGCAACAGAAAAAGAAACTGACAGCCACTGGGAGGCAGGCACCAGTGGGGAAGGATGCTTTCCAGCCGAGGAAGCTCTTCCCTCAGACAGAGCTGTCTACTAAGGTGGTGAGCACCTGACACGGAACGAAGTCATCCAGAGCAGCCCGTGTTGAGGGCAGGCCTTGAAATCCACCACTTAGGCAATAGAGAAGCCGATCTCTGTGAGGTTGAGGTAGCCTGGTCTACATAACAAGTTTGAGGCCAGCTTTGGCTCTGTGGTGAGAGTCTGTCTCCAAACAAACAAACCTCCAAAACTATAACAACAACAACAACAACAAATAATAATAATAATAATAATAATAATAATAATAATAATAATCTCCTAACAACAACAAAGACTAATCCTGTCTGTCAAGCATGTTGGAGATCACATGGTATCAGGTCCACTTGCACGAAGCTCATCTGCCTCTATGACGGAAACCATGTCCTTCCTTCATGACTGGGCGAGTACAGGTGGGCTAGAGCAGTGCTGTCAATCCACAACTACCACAGTGATGTGGACTAAGGAGAGCCAGGGGGAGGACACAGCCTCTCTACAGCCTTTGGGGGTGAATGACCTGGTTGATGCCTTCCCCTTCAAGTACATATTTTTTTCTGCCTGCCTGCCTGCCTGCCTGCCTGCCTGCCTGCCTGCCTCTCTCTCCCTCTCGCTCTCCCTCTCCCTCCCTCCCTCGCTCCTTCTCTCTCTCTCTCTCTCTCTCTCTCTCTCTCCCCCCGTGTATGTGTGTGTGTGTGTGTGTGTGTGTGTGTGTGTATGCATGTGTTTGCACACACATGCCCGTGTATGGCATGCATGTTGCTATTATTTGCTTCCCTGTTGCCTTGACAAAACATTGACTAAAAATGTCTTGAAGAAAGCTTTCTCACATGGCTTCTTGAGTCTGAATTTGGGTCCTCATGCTTTACCCACTGAGCTGTCTCCACAGATCTCTTACTGCTTTTGATCTCACCAAATTTTAGTCCAGGTTGATCTGGGACTTGAGATCTTCTGCCTCAGCCTTCCGAGTGCTGGGCTGGCAGGTGTGAGTTCACCCCTGCCTGATGAACATTTCCCTGTTAAGGTGCTGATTTTGTGAGACTTTGCTGTGGTGGCATGGGGCCCCTCCCCAGCAGCCAGTCAGTAGCTCTGGGTCCCCCTCTAAGTGTTTGGTAGAACGTCAAATCAAATGGAAGATTTCTACTGTTTTCATGAAGCTGCCCACTCCTTTTAGGCATTTGATGCTTCTAGTCGATATTTCCACATCCACAAATGTTTTAATGAGATTAAGGCTTGGCTGGGATGTGAAAGAAGTGTGTGGACTCCTTGCTTCCATTTCGCTCTTGGGAGCAAAAATCCAGCCGTGGGCCCTCATTATTTTCTGGATCCGTTTTCCTGTCTGTCCCCCAGGGTCTCTTCCATTCCTCCCCCTTGGCTCTCTCCAGCCTTCCAAACCTAGCCTACATCTGCTTCCTGCTGAAAGGATTCTGGGAACCAGGAAGAGCCATTAGCATCCTGACGTTTGTTTTGCCTGCACAGTTCCAAACACCTGGGCCTCGGGAAGCAGAAATCAGCCTGATTTCCCAGTGTAGCTCCAGATGTTAGTCATCACATGGCCACCCCTCCCTTCTCTGTCATCCTCCTGAAAATCCAATTGTCCAAAGAAGGACGTGAGCTCTGCCATCCGCCAGAGCCGGCACCTACTCTCTGTTCAGGACTTCTGTTCAGATCTGGCTGAGTACATCCACACAAAAGGGACAAGAGCCCTTCTTCTGTGCTAGCAGCTCGTACAGACCTCCTTCCTGCAGGATTGCCTGGGGTTGCCTAGCAATCCGACACCACCCTGCCGCAGCAGACCCACGGCTCCAATGGATTTTTCCTATTTTTAATTTGTTTTCTGGGTGGGTATTATTGTATAATCATGGGCTGAGCTGGAAGATATGGTGTGTGTCCCACTTGAGGCAAGTGGTCTTCAGAGACTGCAGAGGAGTGTGCAGAGCCCCTGTGGAGACCCTGTTCTCTGTCCCAGGAAGCTCTTGGAGCTGGCCATATCCTGCAGTTTTCAAAGTTGAATGGAACCTTAGAAAACCTTCATTCCTTCCAAGACCATGGCTGCTCCCCTACAGAGAATGAGCCATACCAGCCATGGCCTGATGCCCCGAGCTGCCTGTCCACCTCTGACATCCTCCATCCATCTGGGGGGTGGGGAAGCAGGACAGTTTGCCAGTGGTCCACCCTCTTTTGGAGAAGTTGGATATTAGGTCTGAAAGCAACTGGGTCCATCTCTGGGGGCTCTTGAATAAGATGTAAGACCAGAGGTTGGTTTGTGACAACAACTTACTCCCCTCGTTTGGAGTGACCCTTGACAGCATCTGAGGCAGGGTCCACATCTGTAGCTGCTGAGAAAGCTGCAGGACACCCTGTTTGTGGCACACAAAGGGGCTGCTCTGAGGTGGATGCATTCAGCCCTGGAGACTTCTGTCTCAGGGACAGTGGGGAGTGGATGGCATCAGTGATGGGGGACAGCTGAGCTGACAGGCCTTCCCTGCACTCTGCTTAGCTGGGAAGCTGATGTGCAAGGAGAAGCCGATGAAGGAGCCCAAGCCAGAGCCCTGAGGGAGAGGAGAGAGAGAGAAAGAGAGAGAGGGAGAGAGAGAAGAGAGGGAGAGAGAGTGGAGAGGGAGAGAGAGGGAGAGAGAGACAGAGAGGAGTGGGAGAGAGAGGAGAGTGAGAGAGAGAGAAGAGGGAGAGAGAGACCAAGAGAGGAGAGGGAGAGAGAGGAGAGGGAGAGAGAGAGGGAGAGACAGAGAGAGGGAGAGAGAGACTGAGAAAGGAGAGGGAGAGAGAGGAGAGGGAGAGAGAGAGAAGAGGGAGAGAGAGAGGAGAGGGGAGAGAGAGAAGAGAGAGAGAGGAGAGGGAGAGAGAGAGGAGAGGGGGAGAGAGAGGAGAGGGAGAGACAGACAGAGGGAGAGAGGAGAGAGAGAGGGAAAGAGAGGGAGAGAGATGGAGAGAGAGAGAGGGAAAGGGAGAGGGAGACAGAGAGAGAGAGTGACAGAGAGAGGGACAGAGAGAGAAGGAGAGGGAGGGAGAGAGTGAGCGGGGGAGAGGGAGGGAGAGAGTGAGTGGGAGAGAGGGAGAAGGAAAGGGAGAGAGAGGGAGAGAGAAGGAGGGGGGGAGGA
>NW_022196911.1:115444186-115446005 GCF_008632895.1 Mastomys coucha | reverse complement strand
AGAGAGAGAGAGAGAGAGGGAGAGAGAGGTGGGAGTGCTGGGAGAGGATTCTGGAGAGAGTGGATAGCAAAGCCAGCTGTCTTCAGGTGTCAAGTGTGCCTGGAGGAGCAGGGCTCAGGCCGGCTGCTGGGCAGTTGGGAGTGTACTTCTGTGGGTCGGGGAAGGTAGTTTGGAAGTGGGACTATTTGTGATGAAGGCCAGAACTTAGGGATACAGTAGCACAAGCCAGGAACGTCCAGAAGGGAGAGCCAGGCCTGTCATGTCTTCAGGCTGTCTGGCTAGGGCTTCTAGAGCTGGGGCGATGGAAGAGGAGTGGCCTTGGGGTTGGAGGAGAGAGTCCCTGAAGAGAACTTGGGAGGGAGCAGGAAGGTAGAGGAAGAGAGGGAGAGACTTCCAGGCAAAGAGCATCACCATCTGTGAGAATGTTGGGGAGCAAGGACAGCTGAGGCTGGGCTTCTGTTGAAATGGACACCCTTCTGCCTCACCACCAGCCATGTGGTTGGGGCTACAGCATGGTTTAGGTGATCTTCAGATGTGCTCACATGACTTCAAATTCATGACCCGAACCTGATCCTCCTGCCTCAGCTCTTCTCCCGAGTGTTGGGATTTCAGGCATGCACCACTACACCACACTCACGGTAAAGCTTTGTGTGCCTGCTGGTGTTTTTGTGTGGGAGAATTTGTGTCTTATTTTACTATTGCATTCCTTCAGGTCATGGCACCGGCATCCCCTCCCCACTCATGACAGCCCAAAGAGGAGATCCTGAAGACAAGGGAGCTGGCAGAGGGTGTGGGTGGGTGGAGGAGGACACAAATTCGTGTGGGTTTGCCTGGCTAGGGTCCCTTCGCCTCTCGAGTTTATAACTGTGTTAAGCAACCCTGGACTGCTCCCTGCTGGATGACAAGGCCAGCCGAGGCAGCTGGGCACCTTGTGGTAGCATAAACTCAGCCTTGGGTGCGGGACACCTATGGGCCTAGTAAAGGCTGATGGGAAATCCTTTTAGCTTGACTTTCCATGAACACTTTATTGTGGATCATGTAAACTGGCATAGATGGGAACACATGGAGGTTATGTGTGTGTGTGTGTGTGTGTGTGCGTGAATGCATGAAGGTATGAATATGGGTTTGCGTGTTTGGTGTATCTGAATAAGTGTGTGTGTGTGTGTGTGTGTGTGTGTGTGTGTGCATGTGCATGTATGCATGAAGTGCACACATTCGGTTTGTATGTTTGCATATATGTGCATGAGTGTGTATGTATGTGCCTGAGTGTGTGTGTCTGCTGTATGTATGTAGGCCAGAGGTTAGCTCAGCTGTTCTTCACCTTAGTTTTTGAGACACGGTCTCTCATGTAACTTACAGCTCAGCAATTGGCTAGACTGGCCAGCCAGTGAGCTCGGGGGATGCATCTGTCACTGTTCCCAACCCAAGCATTAGTATTATAGTGTCATGCCACCACACCGTGGGGGCTGCAACTCAGGTTCTGCTCTTACAGCAATGCTTAACCTGCTGAGCCACACAAGGTGATCCCTGTAAAAATGGAGCCACACACCCCTTTGGACTGCTACTCATTGATAGACGACAGGAAGGAAGGACTTGGGCCTCAGTTGAGAGCCTTTGAATGAACCAGGATTCTCTAAAGAAACAGAGTTGGTAGAATGGATGCATAGTATATGTTTCTTAAAAGGGGATTTATTAGATGGGTTTACAGGCCGTCTGAGTAGTTCAGCAATGGCTGACCGACACTAGAAAGGTTGAGACTCCAGCATCCGGCAGCTCCAGTATCCAGTGTTCAGTATCTGTTATCTTGCCTCATTGAGAC
>NW_022196911.1:115437829-115444009 GCF_008632895.1 Mastomys coucha | reverse complement strand
TATCTGTTATCTTGCCTCATTGAGACTCCAGCATCCGAAGGCTCCAGTATCCAGTGTTCAGTATCTGTCATCTTGCCTCATTGAGACTCCAGCATCCGAAGGCTCTAGTATCCAGTGTTCAGTATCTGTTATCTTGCCTCATTGAGACTCCAGCATCCGGCAGCTCCAGTATCCAGTGTTCAGTATCTGTTATCTTGCCTCGTTGACACTCCAGCATCCGAAGGCTCCAGTATCCAGTGTTCAGTATCTGTTATCTTGCCTCATTGAGACTCCAGCATCCGAAGGCTCCAGTACCTGTTGTTATCTTGCCCCGTTGACACTCCTGCGGCCATGCTCATTCTTGTTTTTCACAGAACCTAAAACTTGAGATTTATCTTTCTTTCTATCTTCAGTGTTTTGTATTCATGAGAATTATGCTCTGACGTGGGTCAATTCCTATTCATTGTGTGGAGATTTTCTTGAATTAAATAACTTGCGATGTCTCCCCTTTCTCTCCTTCCTTTGTGCGGGTGCCAGCTCTCATGAGCACACCATCTAATTTCTCCTCCTTTTCTATTTTCCCCCTCTTTGTCTTTTTGCTTTGCCTTCTGGAACATTCCCTTACTTTTATCTTCCAACCAGTCTGCTGAGTTTTTTTGTTTCCACTCGCATGCTTTTAATTCCCCGGCCCTTTTTTGTTCTCTAAATGTTCTTAAAATAGCATCCTGCTCCTGGTTCTGGTTGCAATATCTCCTCTGATCTCTTTGAGGATATTAAATATGTCTATTTCTGATATTTTCTCCTCCCTGCCCAATGTCTGTCTCCTCCAGGCCCCCTTGGCCCCTCCCCTGGGAAAGGTTGTTTAGTGGCTCCCCCTTTCAGAGCCTGTGCTTACAGCTCAGCTGAGTCCGGGCTACCAGCTACCAGCGTTAGTGGGGAGGCCTGCAGAACTGACCTTCAGTGTTGAGTGGGGCTTGCGTCCTGGTGCTTCTGGCTGGGAGTCCTAAAGGTAGGTGTAGGGTTTCTTCCTACCGCTGGTCAGGCCCAGGCTCCTGATCTAGAGGGTCAGGATAACAGGGCTGTGGGGCTAAGTGAGGCTCTTGGCTTCCCAGACCCTTGGGACTCTGGTGCTGCCCTCCATCACAGCAGGAGGGACTCAGGTCAGCTCCCAAGTCTGTTTCCAGTCTTGTTTCTTTTTAGCAACCCACAACACATGGCCGTCTTCTCTGCTACACTGCCAGCCTCACGGTATTTGTGAGGGGACAACACAAAATATTATTAAATGACCAAAGCAGTATTGATCACTTTTCTCAGTGCTAATACAGAATTCATAAAAAGGAACCCAGTGGGTTCACTTTGCCTCACAGTCCATCATGGCGGGGAAGGCATGGTCTCAGGAGAGTGAGGCAGTGGTGGGTCACGTGGTATCCCCATTCAGGAAGCAGAGAGATGGATACTGGTGTTCAGCTCTGTTCCTCTCTTTTACTGAGATAAATAGAATAGTATCAACCGTGTTGAGGGTGATTCTTCGCAAAAAGCAGTAGTTCTCAATCTGTGGGTGGAGACCCATCCCACAGGAGTGGCATCTCAGACCCATCCCACAGGAGTGGCATCTCAGACCCATCCCACAGGGGTGGCATCTCAGACCCATCCCACAGGGGTGGCATCTCAGACCCATCCCACAGGGGTGGCATCTCAGACCCATCCCACAGGGGTGGCATCTCAGACCCATCCCACAGGGGTGGCATCTCAGACCCATCCCACAGGGGTGGCATCTCAGACCCATCCCACAGGGGTGGCATCTCAGACCCATCCCACAGGGGTGGCATCTCAGAGATCCTGCATATCAGGTATTTACATTGTGATCCATAACAATGGCAAAATTACAGTTGTGAAGTAGTGATGAAGATAATTTTATGGTTGGAGGCCACCACAACATGAGGAATGTATTTTAGGGTCACATCTAGATACCCATTTCCTATGAGAGTCTAGATCCTGACAGATTGACCATCACAATCCTCTTAGCGTCTCTTTTTGTGCCTTGCTGTATCTTTCTGAGGGTGAGCTGTGGTCTTGGAATAGTGAGAGTGGTATCTTTGCTTCTTTCCTAGTTGTTATTGCAGGGGGGTTGTTCTTGGATCTTCTACATCCTCATATTCTTAAAAATGAAGTTTCTATGGGCCTTCATGGATGGCTCAGTGGTTGAGAGCACGTCCTGCTCTTCCAGAGGACCAGAGTTTGTTTTCTGGCACCCAGTCAGGAAGCTCATAACTGCCCAAAGCTTCAGCCATTGCGAATCTGATTCCCTCTTCTGGCTTCTGAGGGCACTGCAATCACTTGGCTTGTGTGTGTGCACACGTCTAAAAATAACAACCTTGTTAATTTCAGTATAGAGATACATTCACAGGCCCTGACACCCTTTTCTGGGCAGATCCTTTGATGGCCTCTGGACTTACGGGGCATATGCCCTGGGGCCTGGTCTTCAGGGGTAACGTACTGGATGGGTCACATGGCTGCCCTTGGCTATAGGTGCTTGCTTCACTTTAGTACCCTGCTTTCTGAGCGGCTGACTATGCTCTGCTTGGCTAGAACCTGTCTGGAGACTGGAAGAAGGCTTGGTGCCACCTGCAGACCTTTCTGGGAATGGCCTCCAGAGGTGGGTGTGTGACTAGAGTTTCAGTCCTGAGCCCTTCCACTTGAAGCTCACAGCTTGTGCAGTGCAGTATGGGGAAGCAGGCTTTGGTCTCTGGGAGGGCTCTAAGAGCAGAAGAACCAGGAGGGAGTCACCGTTGGCCCAGGGAGGCAAGACAGGCTAGTAACTGGTGTGGATGGGCCTAGCCAGCAATCCCATGCCACGAAAGCTTGGATCACCAGACCACACAGAGAGAAACAGTTGGTCTGTGGGGGCAGAAGTGTGCCATCACAAATCTGGGGCTGGGACTGTTTCAGGGACCCTTGTGACTCTCCCAGAGACAAGGCATTTATATTCAGTTGCAGAGTTAGGCCGCTTCCTTGCTCTAAAGCACGAGTTTCCCACTGGGCAAGTCAGATCAATAAATAGCCCAGACAGGCCGAAGGAGCAAAAGCGAGAGCTCCGGAGCAGGCAACAGCCACTCAGCTGAGGACGGAAGCTGTCTGTCTTCCCTCTGTGGGAAGGCAGAGTGCAGCCCAGCCAGCCAGAGAGTACCTCAGAGCCATTCTTAGTCTCTCTCTTCTCTACTCTGCCCCAGGCTCCATGGTATGTGCCCCACACTGAAAGCTGTAGTTCTGTGCAAGAAAGAAGCTGATGGTTTTACAAACAGCATCCAGCAACCTGTATCAGGCTTGTTTTTTGTTTTTTGTTTTTAAATCTGTTTGTTTTTTTTTTTTTTAGATTGCAAATATCCTTTGAGTGCAGGTCCCCAAGTTCAGGCACTGCACGGTGGTTGTCTTGTATTTTGGTCTTTCATGTAGAACAGTAGCTGGATCCAGTCCAAGTCTTTGGGGATCACCTAGGCTCTAGGCTCACTTCTGGAGCCAAATGCTGGGGGCTGACCCCACTCTTATACCTGGGTCTCGTCATGACAGCTTAGAGGCAATGCCTTCCTTCCAGCCTCTTTCCCTTCGAAAGACTAGAGATGCCAGACCTCAGACCATGCCAGTCTCCCTTCCCCTGGGCTGGCGGAGACTGGAACTCTTCTGATTTTAGACTCTCCTAACTGACCTGGATGGAAATATTTAAGGCCATAGGATTATCAGCGGGGGACAAATATGTCCTCCCTGTGTCCTGTTCCAGCCTCCTTGCCTACCCTGTGATTCTCAGGAAGGCAAGGCTTGGAACTCCAGGCCTATTAAGGGTCTTCCCCAGCGGCCAGTTAGGCGCGGGGCGCTGCAGACTAGCTGGAGAGGAGTGGGGGAGGGGACATTCATTCCTGCCATTCCGCCACCAAGTCTTTCTAGGGACCCCTGGGCAGAGCAAGAGAAACCGGTCCTAGCGGAATGAAGGTGCAGGGGTCCTGCTAAGTGTCGCTAGTGATGACTTACACTGTCGCCCAGAAGAAGGGAGGGAGAAAGGGGAGGTGAGACCACAGTGGTGGTGGTGAGCTCGGAGGAACCCAGCTGCCTCTGAGCTCTAGGGTGCCCTGCAAGTCTCACCAACCTACGCATCCCTGTTCTTCGAGGCTGGAGCTGGGACTCCAGGGCTCCTGTGGCCACATTCAGCTGGCTCGCGGCCCTCCCTGCCTCGCCGCCCTCCCTGGCCGCGCGACCGCCGGAGCCCCCTCCCTCCCTCGCAGAGCTGCGCGCTCCGCCCGTGCAGCCGCCGCCACTGCCACCGCCGCCGCGTGCTCCTGCTGCCTTCTCGCTTCAGCCGAGCCAGCCAGAGGAACGAGGGGGGGGTGGCAGAGAGAGAGAGAGAGAGAGAGAGAGAGAGAGAGTCGGCGAGGCAAGCGGAGCGGGGACACGGAGCCGTTGCTCCGGAACCAGCAGAAACCTCCTCGGACAGCAGTCGGGCGCCTGCCCCAGCAGCTCGCGTGGTCGCCGGAGACGCTGCGGCCGCCACCGCCGCTCCAACCCGGCCTTTCGCGCCCCTTGCCGCCGGCTCGCCTGGGCGGCCGGGATGCAGCCGGGGCATGGCCGCCGGGGCCCCGTCACCTGCCGCGGGGAACGCTGAACCCGTAAGTAGCCAAACCCTGGGCTTCCACCTCGGTCACGACCATCGCGAGGGACCGGCTGGGACTGTGGGCACGGCCCGGGGAGGGGCGCACGGGACCCCGCAGTGGGAGGCGGGGCCGGCGAGGACGCGGGGCTGCGGAGCGTGGCTGGGGACAGACCTGAGGTCGCACGAGGATGGGGTGGCGCCCTTGGGGGTCAGGGGTCCGCGCTCGGGGTCGGGGCTCCCGAGTTCTGAGGGGGCCGGGGTCGCGGTTCCGGGCTCCGGGCTACCCCGGGAAACCAGAGGGGAGATTTTGTGAATGGGAAGGCCCGGGGTCAGGCTCCATGGAGACACCGGGGAGTCCCGCGCGCTGCGTGCCCGTGGCGGCGGCGGCGGCGGCGGCGGCGGCGGCACAATGCCCGGCTTTGGGAACTCCCAGGATGGGGGGAAGCCGTGGCGCGCGGAGATCCCAGCCCGCGGGTCGCATCAGGGAAGTGGCCCCAACCCGCGGAGCAGGAAGCAGGGCTGGCGACCCTGATGCGTGCGACTTTCGCCACCCTCAGGCTCGGGAGGGCTGCTGGGGTCCAGGAGGAGGAGAGCCGGCCGAGGGACTGATGACCCCAAGGAGTTGTGGGAGGGCTGAGGTCCTCCTCGGCCCCCTCGGGAGGATTAGGGCCCACAGCGCCTCAGCATGCGTGGAACGGGTGCGGGTGGCGCGTAGGGCTCTCCAGTCCGCGAGCTGGGGGGCGCTCGGGGCCGAGTCTTCCCAGAGGCGTGAGCAAGGATCGGAGGTTACTGCTCGCTTCGGCACAGCTACAGGGCTGGGACAGCCCGGCTGGGAGAGCTTTGCTAAGGTTGCCTGCACAACCCTAGCCCAAACTTTCTGACTAGTGGTCCCAGGAGGCGACCGGGTTCGCCTGGGGCTGTCCTCTTCAGGAGAGAGGTGTGGGGGTGGGGTGAGGTGGGGGGTTGGCTTCAGGCCGGGGATCCTTTGGGAGCTCCCTGATGAAGCTTCGTCCCTATCCATTGGCATGCAGCCCTTCAGTGTCCTGGCCACCCAGGTCCCGCACCCAGTCTATACCCGGAGCAAGGAGCGGCGACCAGCACTTAGGGGCATCGAGACCCTATTTAGACAGCCGGAGCAGACTCAGGATTTTGGGACTCACATGAGATTGGGGGTTGGTTGGCTGTTCACGAAGCCCACTGACGTCGGCTAGTGTGTGTGGGGGCAGCGAGGTGAGGAGAGTCCAGGATGGCAGAGCCACATCCCCGCTTCCCCTTTTGGATTCTGCTTTTCAGACGCACTCTCATTATTTAATGGTCACTTTAAAAAAGGATGCCGGTGGCGCCGATGTGCGAGACACCCACAGTGGAAGCTGGGGACAGGGACTGAGGGATCCTTTCTTCTGGGCAAGTCCCTTCCTCCTCCGGCTGGAGGTGAAGTGCCTTCTGGTGCGCCCAGGGTCGTTAATTTTCTGTCACAAACGTCAGCTAAGCTGGGGACGCCTCGGGCGCGCATCGGGGAGTCTGGGGTCCAGAGCAGGTATGGGCTAATGGAGTAGGGTCTC
>NW_022196911.1:115424868-115437808 GCF_008632895.1 Mastomys coucha | reverse complement strand
AAAAAAAAAAAAAAAAAAAAAAAAAGTACAAACATTACGGCAGACCGAGCTCATTAAGTGCGCATCGCGGATCGGGGCGGATGTCTTAATCAGGCTGCGCTGGTAACGGGGATATTACACTAATTAAAACCAGACCCTCCAGGTGAGCGACTACTGGGAAGGGAGAAAGTTGTAGAGAAGGCGCCTGCTGGTGGAATAGAGGCGCTGGCGGGTGCGAGGTGGTCAGGGCCGCTGTGGGGTGAGCGCGAGGGGCAGGGGGCGCCTTCTCAGGGCCAGCCCCTCGGTCTCCCGCGGGCGGGGAGCTCCCCTGAGCCCGGAGGGAGGATCGAGCTGCCGCCTCCGCCTTCCCCGGGGACCAGAGGCCTCCCTGCGTGGGAGCTAAGCGCACTGCACACTCGGGAAAGCAGCGCTTAACCCCTCCTTTCCCGGCTGGGCTTGGAGCTCCTGAACGCTGGGCTGTAGAAGGGGAGATGGGGAACCCATAGGAGGCTAGGAAGATGAGGCAGAGCTGAAGGGGGCGCATCAGACTCCATTAGAAGCTCCTAGGGAGGCAGCTGAGTGCCAGGGATGGTTGGCCAGGTCGTGTAAGCTGTGTACCCTGAGCCCTGAGGATTTCTGTTACAGATCAACGTTCAACCGCTCTGCTGGCTCTCTCACTCTCGCCAATGAAAAGAGAACCGTGACAATTAGTCTGTACCATCCTCCCTGGAGGCCTGGGGCCCAAGCAACCAGATTGTCTTGGATCTATAGGAAGCGCCCAGAGTCTAGAAAAGTCCCTATAGATCGGGCCTCTAGCAATGCTGTGCCTTCATCTTCGCTGCAAAGGCTCCACGACCTCAGGCAGAGCCGCAGCGGGCCTGGGTGAATTTACTGCCCTTCAGCAGGGACCAGACAGACGCTGGTCAGGAGCAAAGGCCGACCTGCCACACAGCCGCGCAGAGGGCGGCAGCACCAAGGACAGAGCTAGGGCCGAGCTGGGGCGTTCTACTCAGCCACCTCTGCCTGTCTGTGTCCTGTGGACACTGAGACCCGGACCTCATTAGACCTCATCTTGCTTGGAGGGTACAGGAGGAGTCCCCATGACACCAGGGTCAGGGCGGTCCAGGCCAGAGCAGAGGTAATCACAGCACGGAGGGCTCCTGGGCATCCTTCCCCAGTGTGTGATCTTGTGGCAGCCAGGCAACAAGAGAGATGGAAGGGCTATTTGGTGCGTGGGGATGGACTAGGCAGGCAGAGAAGATGCCATTTGTAGCGCCTGGTCTTAGCTAAGCTGGCTCAACAGGGTCTGGCCTCCATTGTGCGCCCTTCTAGCTGACATCCTGCTACCTGCCTGCTCCTTTGCTGTGTAGAGGCTAGAGGTCCTGCCCCTCGGGGCAAGAGTCTGCTTGTTTTGCCCTCCCCTCCCCCACAGTGCAGAGCATCTTTTGGGCCTGGATGGACTGTGGGGTTAAACAGGAAGGCTTGGACCAGCAGAGCATCTGTCATAGCCAGAAGTGCCGATTGGATGGGGGGCAGGGGGGATCGTCTGGGGCAGTGAGGAGAGGCGAATCTGTCCGTGGGCCAAGATTGAAATGTTATTTCTGAGTGACTGCGGCACGAGGCTCACCTCCCCCCAGTCCGTCCGTGAGCTCCTGAGGTTTGGTCGGTTGTCTCTCTCTGTTTATTTATCTCCTTCACTCCTGCCTGATACTCTGTTATAAAGACAAATGGAGCCTGGCACGCAGCTGACGTGTGTGCGGTGAGGAATTTTTTATTTTTGAACAAGTGAGGGGGAGAGACCATCTAGAAAGTTTCCCCCTTCGGCGGAGATGTTTCTGCCGGGGAGCCCGCCTCTCCCCAAGTCCTCGCCTGCAGCAGGCCTTCCTGCCTGCGTGGGCCCCAGCTTCGCAGACACCTCCCATTTGTATCAACATCTTTTTGATTAGCTGCCTGCCTCCCCTTATTCTCTCCTGAAGCAGCCCAGCATTTTCGCAGGTTCATGAAACATTCAGGGCAGCCTAAACATCTTGTTTTCTGCTGGCTTTCTGAAGTCAGCTGCCATTTGAGGCAGCAGGGTCTCTTGTTTAATTTTCACGTCCTGCTTTGTCTCCCCCTCAGAGCACCCCGTGCTTTCTGGGCTGGGTGGATGCTTTTGGGGTTTCCTGCCATGCTACCCCTGAGAGTCAGGGAAGCTACCAGTGGTGGAAGGGTGGTGATTTCTAGGTGCGTAGCGGGGCCTGCTCCATGCTAGAGGACCAGTGCTCTGATATGGGTGCCCGGGGACCCATCCGATGCACCCGATAATCACGCTCTTCAGAGCGATGCTCTTAGTAAATTACTGTGTTATCACAGCTTCCCCAACACTCACTTGACACCAAAACATGCCTCAGAAGGTGACTTGAGATAATGAAGAGTATTAAGATCTGTTACTGCATGTGGGAATGTTTCCTCTGGCAGCCTGGGGCAGGCTCAAGTGCACACATGCACATTGCATCTGCACAGAGGTTGCAGTGTGGAGAGAGAGGAGGGGCTGAATTAGCTGCCCCCTGCCACCCAACTCAGGAGCCATGGCGAAGGGCCCTTCGTGCAGGATGGCCTGTAAGAGGAAGCTGTGTGCCTTGGGAAAGGACTATGGTCTTTGCTTTTGCTTCTGTGATTATTCTAGTCCACTTCTCTATTGTGGGGATGAAACTCAGACCAAACGAGGCCTAAAGAAGAGGTTTATTATGTCTTACATTTGTTACATCTACCATTGAGGGAAGTTGAGGCAGGGACTCAGAAGAGACCCTTCTGGAGTGCTGCTTGCTTCCTCTGGCTTGCTCGGCCTCCTTTCTTATATAGCCCAGAACCACCTACTGAGGGGCATCCCCGACAGTGGGCTGGGTACTCCTGTATCAATTAGCAATTAAGGAAAAGTCCTGTAGACACACCTACAGGGTAAGCTAATCTGGGCAGTGTTCAGTTGAGGTTCCCTCTTTCTAGGTGACTGTAGGCTCATGCCCAGTTGACAGCCGGTGTTAAGAAAGACAAGGTCTTAGCGGGTGTCCTCCACAGAGTCTTCAGACCGGAGGTATTCATCTCTGGGCTTTTCAAAAGCCAGACAGAGCACTGTGGGAGGGGCCCAGGCTCTTGTGCCTCTTGGCTGCCCTGGCTGTATGGCACCTGGCTGCTGCTGGTTCTAGGTCTGAGGGGCAAGCTCTCTGGAACCCTCCTGTCTCTCTCCATGCATTGGCCATCTCTCTTGATTGCTTGGCAGGGAGGCCATGGCACAGAGGCTAAATGAGAGAGGGAGAAGATGGCAAGAGTGAGCTGGGCTGCTTCCCCATCAGCTGCCGCCCCCCCCCCCCAAGGAAGTGATCCATGGACTCCAGAAACATCCTTATGAGTAAAAATGGGAAAAACATTCCTTTACATCCTGTCTCCAGCCCTGCACAGTCTACAGCCAGCTCCTACCTCGCCTGGCTGAGAGAGAGAGGCTCCCGCTATCCATTGTTACACCAACCCGCTGAGGGGGTCTTCAGTTTCCTGTGAGGCCCCTGAAGCACAAGAGCTTTATTCCCTGTTCTTCTTCAGGATCCCATTACCTCAGGCCAGGACGCATTCCTAGCAGAAGGATCCAGTGCACATTTCTAGAACCGTTCTGCCCACTTACGGCCTTGCTCGTTGTAGACAGACTGAGACCTTTCACTGGGGTCTCTGGGAGAGGAGCACAGTGGAGAGCCACTCTCCTCCCTAGAGTTCCTGTGTGTTTGTCTGGTCTCTGTTCGCTGTTAGTCGGCTGCCTGGGCAGGTGTGCCACCACCTCACCTGCTGGTAGGCCATCTCTGCTGCAACCTCTCTAAGTTATGCTCGTCTTGCTGTGATAAGCACCACAGCAAAGGTAACTTGTAGAAAGATGACTTTATTTGGAGTTCCAGAGTCAGGAAGGTGGAGCAAAGGCTTGGAGGCAGGAGCGGGATGCAGAGGGCTTTCATCGTGGGCTGTAAGCAGGAAGCAGAGAGGAGTCATTAGACTCGAAATCTACCTTCTATGACATAGTTCCTCCAACAAGGGCACACCTCCTGAACCTTCCCAAACAGTGCCACCAACTGGGGACCAAGTAGTCAAATGGGGAACAACTCATTGAAAGCTACTACATACCTTTTTTTAGAAACCAGTCCTGTTTACAGGTAAAGAAACTGCCCGCAGTCCAGACAGGCTCTGCCTCCCTCTCTCTGTGGTTCCCATTGATACGGTGGGGGATGGGCAATTGAGGTTACGCAGCGATCTTCTGTATCAGAGGTAGACCCTGGGTGCATTTTTTCTCCAAGGCTTTAAAAGTGATCTCACACTAGGTTCTTCTCTGCTGGGCACGTGAGACAGTTGCATGCAGATCCAACATCCATTCAGATTTCTTTTTTTTTTATTTTTTGTTTTTTCCGAGACAGGGTTTCTTTGTGTAGCCCTGGCTGTCCTGGAACTCACTCTGTAGACCAGGCTGGCCTCGAACTCAGAAATCTGCCTGCCCCTGCCTCCCAAGTTCTGGGATTAAAGGCGTGCGCCACTACCGCCCAGCTCCATTCAGATTTCTGTCTGAGCAGTTCAGACACCAAGGGCTGTGGCTCTGCTCACTGATGTCCCCCTGTCACCAGCCTCAAATTAAAGATGAAGGTAGCAGGGGTGACTGTCCCCACTTTCTTCAAATGCACGTTTTAGGTCCCAGGAAAGCGAAGGTTCATGCACTGGGCCTTGAACCCCAAGCATTTTCTCTTAGGCAGGGGAATAAGGACAGGTAAGCTGGCTGCTCTTCAGATGAGGCTCTCTATAAAGTCCACTGAAGCCCAAAGACACGAGCTTTACATGTGTTTTTAAAAAGGACAGATTCAGGGGGCTGGAGAGATGGTTCAGTAATAAAGAGCACTGGCTAATTTTCTAGAGGACCAGAGTTTGATTCACAGAACCTACATGGTGGCTCATGCTGTCTGTAATTCCAGTCCTGGGGGGTCCAATGCCCTCTTCTGGCCTGGAAGGGGACTGTATACACACGGTTCATAAACATATACAGGCAAAACATCCATATACTTAAAATAATAATTTTTATATATAGGTACACTGTAGCTGTCTTCAGACACACCAGAAGAGGGCATCAGATCTCATTATGGATGGCTGTGAGCCACCATGTAGTTGCTGGGAATTGAACTCAGGACCTTTAGGAAGAACAGTCAGCGCTCTTAACCACTGAGCCATCTCTCCAGCCCAAAATAATAATTTTTAAAAGATAGGTTCAGGCTCAGCAGTGGTGGCGCACGCCTTTAATCCCAGCACTTGGGAGGCAGAGGCAGGCAGATTTCTGAGTTTGAGGCCAGCCTGGTCTACAGAGTGAGTTCCAGGACAGCCAGGGCTACACAGAGAAACCCTGTCTCGAAACACAAAACAACACAAAACAAAACAAAAACAAACAAACAAAAGAGATGGATTCAGTTTGAGACAAGATTTATACTTAGGAATGATTTCTTAGGGCAGGAGAAATAGCTCAGCAGTTGAGAATGAGTTCTGCTCTTGTAGATGACCTGAGTTCAGTTCCCAGAACTCACATCAGACAACCTACACCTGCTTCTACTTCCAGTTCCAGGGATGTCAGACACATCTGTGCTTCATGGGCATCCATAGACACACATACTCATGCCCCCCCCATGTATGTATCATTAAGGATAATAAAAATAAACAAATATTTTCTCATTAAACTTTAATAATTTAAAATCCTTACTGAGTTCAGGTATGTGGCTTGCTCACTATGTTAAAGGGGGGAAGGAAGAAATTCTACATTTTTTGTTTTGTTTTTCATGATATGTGTGTGTGTGTGTGTGTATGTTTGTGTGTAGCCCTGTAGCCCTGGCTGTGCTGGAACTCACTCTATAGACCAGGCTGGCCTTGAACTCACAGGTTTACCTGCTTCTTCCTCCAGAGTGCTGGGGTTGAAGGTGTGCGCCACCACCTCTTGGTGAAAATTCTATTTTTTTTCCCTGGAATTAGGTGCCATCCCAGGGTCTGTATTGAAGTGACTCCTGCCTTTCATCCCGTTTTGTTGTTGATGGTTGCAGCAGAGAGAGAATCTGTGCATTCTGTTCCCATCCGAGAAGCATCAGGATGACTTAAGAATGTTATTATTATTATTATTATTATTATTATTATTATTATTGTTATTATTATTTGCCATGCTGATGATGGAGCTAGGGCCTTACATATGCCAGACAAGTCCTCTGCCAGGAACCACACTTGCAGCTGTTCAGGGTGACTTCTTAATAGTTCACAGGAGGTTGTCACACATGGTGCAGACCCTGAATTGCCATCACTGTGAGACTTAAGGTGAGAGAAGAAACTGAGGACGCTGCTTTCATCACAGTGTGCTTGAGGTCCCCACGAGGTCCCCGAAGAGCTCCACTTCCAACCCACGTGCCACCGCTGTGCACCTCCCTGAAGTCTTGGTCTGGTCTTTTATTCTGTTAGCTTCAGTAGTGAGTTCTTAACTAAGGACCTTTCCCTCGAGACTGGATGGTTAGGCAGCTCAAAGAATTGCCTGTTGGGCTGGGGAGATGGCTCAGTGGTTAAAGTACCAACTGTGCAAGAGTGAGGGGCAGGGTTCAGATCCTCCGAACGCGTGTGAGATATGGTAGCCTGCTGTAATCCCAGCTTGGAAGGCAGAGGTGGGTCATCCTCAGAAACTGACTATGCCATATGACTCACCAGCCATATTGGTGAGCTCTGGGTTTGATTGAGAGACCCTGGCTCAATGAATAAGGTGGAAGAATGATCTAGACATGAGCTACACATGACTTGCACCCACACACAAGCATACACACATACACACATACACCACAGACAGACGGACAGACAGACAGACAGACACACACACACACACAGGAGCACCACATACACATGAATAACATAAAAAGAAAGAGGAAAATGCTGGTCACCTGGGACAGTTAGAGGGACACTGAAACAGAACACAGTCCCTGGAATAAGCCTACATGTTAGGAGACCTCAGAGCCTGTGGGAGATGGCCTGCACAGCCTAGCATGGTGGTGCTGTGGTCTGTGCAAGGACGGTCATCTGGCCCTGATTGGTTAGCGGCAGCCTGTTATGGGAGGGGACAAAAGATTACTGACCATATCGCTCACGGTGGTCACCAAGGCTACCAGTGTTCAGCTGAGACTTGGCCTGTGGCAGGGCCATTGGTGTAGACTGGCTTTACCACGTACCTCTGTGCAAGAGGCACCTGCTTGTGTGGAGGCGTGGAGGCAGAAGAGCAGGCATGTGCCAGGCCCCATGAGGGATGAAAGAGCGGTTTCAGAGTTATCTCCTGACTACAGGATGATGCTGTTTTAAAGCAGCTCTGGGTGGCCTCACAGTGGACCGCACAGGATGCTCCGAGTTACAATATAGGTGAGGTAGAGATGTCAGACGACCCTTCCTTGTTCTGGTGACTTAAGGGTGTGAGTGTCTCCAGGTTAGAGCCTAGCAGCTCATGCTCAGGACCACCCTGTGGCTGGGCAGGAGATAGTAGGTCCTATCCAAAGATCTGGGCATTTGGGGTCATTCTGGACACGGTGCCCAAGAGGTCACACTCCTGCCTGTCCCCTGGTATGTCCTCTCGATTTGCCTCATGCCTCCTCTCCTGATGGGAACCAAGAAGACCTCATCTGGAGCTGAAGAGGGTGCTTTCGCTTCTTATGGAGATGGGGTGCTGGTCATGGCGAGCTGGGAGAAAGATATAGTATGGCCACCATCCCCATCATCCTGGACTCCCGCATCCGTGAGATGCTACTAAGGCGTCTCCCCCCAAGCTGAGTGAATCCACTTCACCCCACCCATAGCATGGAGATGTTTTCAGGGTCTCGGGGCGCAGCACATGAAAAAGCAAGGCATAGCTCTGAGAGACCCATTAGAAATAAACAGAGAGCCTGCCCGCCTCTCTATGATATTGACTCTCCCTCACTGAGGAGGTACCATTAAGCTCAGCTTGGGGGGGGGTTGGCTAATGCAGGGACAGGCGAGGGGGAAGCAGGCCCACAGGGGTTGCCTACACAGGCTGTTGGCGCACTGCGGGTGGGCACGGGCTCTCAAGCTTCCTCCTGCACTCCCTCTAAGGGCCTGTAATGGGGCCTCGAGGCGGTGCTATCCGAGGGTACATTAGTCAAGTACTTTGGAATCTTAGCAGGAAAGAGAAGTGCCAGAGGAACTTAAGGTGAGAATTATGGTTGTCAGCGGCACAGTATTGCAATCAACACTCCTTGACAGCCCACAAGGCAGCTCGCTTGATACTGAGACAGCTGCATGCCTTCAGTGGTGCCCGAAAGAGAGGGACGGAAGCCGGACGGACGGTGATGGCGTGCTTGTTGATGGGGGGCACTGTTCTCTCCCTGATCTTCAGGGTCTGAGACGATCGTCAGAGGGCTGTCTGCCAGCACGTCTATTTCTCTTTCTCATTCTGCACCTCATTCTTAGGACACTTAGGAAAGGCAGAGAGAGGCTGGAGAGGTGGCTCAGCTGGCAAGGCACTTGCTGTGCAAGCATGGGGTCCCAAGATTGAACCCCACAGATGCATGTAAGAGACTGGACATGGTGGCAGGCATTTGTAATCCCAGCAGTGGGGAGGTGACACAGGAGGACCCTCAGGCTTACTGGTCATTCTAGTCTAACTGGCAAACTCCAGGGCAATGAGAGACCCTTTCAAAGGCGATGGGCAGCGTTGCAGAGGAGGATTGCCCCAAGTTGTCTCTTGGATTGTACATACTCAGGTATGTGCATAGATACACAAAAAATTTTTAAAAATCAAGAAGAACAAACATGCACCCTGCATTCTTTTGATTGTGTACCGTTTCTGGCAGGGACTCCAGGCTAGTTTGCCTTAAATTAGAAAATGCAGGTCTAGTTACATTCGTGTGATGGCTAGCCTTGACTTTCCTGTATTTCAGCTGCAATGGCGTCGCAGGGTCGCCAGCCCTTAGGATGAGCTTCTGCTTTGAAATAGAGATCTCCGCAGAGCAGACAGAACTAAGCGGTGGGATTGGATTTTGTATGTTGAAGGTGCCCCTCCTTCAGAGTGATTTTCATTCTCCATCGGCCTGCCCGTCTTCTAGGGAACAAATCTCCACCCCCCCTCCCCCATTCCTTGGTATCGAGGTATGTTTCCCTCAAATCCAATGAAGAGGATACACAAGACCTACCTAGGAAAACCACAGGCCCCAAGGATGGCTTTTCGTAAACTAAATCAGTGCTAGAAAATGAAGCCGAGAAAGGAGTCTGGGAAATCATCCATGGCTCAGCACTTTGAGACACATTAACGTGTATTGGAATTACAGAAGGTATCTGGACTGATGGAGGGAAAGAGGCGAGCTTCCCGCTCCGCGCTTGAGCTTCCAGGTGCATGGCTCTCCAGACACACCCGAAAGAAAGGTCCTTGCATCCAGGAGGAGTGCAGGGAAACCTCCTTTGCCACCATTTCCCTTCTAGACTGTTCAACTTTGCAGCTAGCCAAGGGAACTTTGGGGTGCCCCGAGGCCCGGTGTTCTTTCCTGGAATGTTCGAAGGGCACTGCACCAGCTGCATCCAGCCAGCACCCTGGAAGCAGAGGTCCCGACAGGCTCCAGCTGCAGAGTTACGCATGCTTCTTAGGTCACAGCAGCAGAGTTCAGCCTTAAGTCCCTTCCCTGTCTGTGACCCCCCTTGTCTGTGACCCCTCTCCCCCCTTTCTATGACCCCACATCTGTGACCTCCGAAGCCTCCTCCCCATTTCCTTCTCTGTGCTTCCAAGCCAGCTCTCCAGGTGGGATCTGGTGAGGGGCAGCCTTGGAGGTCAGGCAGCCGGAGGAAAGATTTATGGCTCCGCCCTGACCTGCCTGATGGACAATTAAAGTCGTGCTGGCTTGGAGGAGAGAGAGGCTGTTAAGAGGCAGGATGGTTGGAATAAATCCGTCACCTCCACTTAGACAGCCCTGCCAGACTGCATTCCAGGGCCTTTAAGCAGGATCCTCCTTTGGCATGGGGTGGAAGATTTCAGAAGAGATCATGAGGGAAGCTGACATGCTCTGAACTCTATACCAGAGTTGGGGCCCAGAGATCCTGTGTTCTCTTGCTAATGTGGTTCACACTGGTACATGAGATTAAGGGAGATTCCAGGACTGTCTTTACAGAGTGTTTATTCTCTGCATCCAGCCAATACAAAAGCCACAATTCCAAGATGCATGTGCATGGCTAGGTGTGTAAAGGCACACGTATGCATGTGTGTGCAGATTTGAGGGCATGCATCCTGCTTGTGGTGGCATTGCAAATTGTGCATACTTACGATCTCTTGTGCGTTCCTGCTCTCAAATGCGTGTGCATATATCATATCGTGTGTGTCCATATATGTGCAAGTTCACCTCTTGGGCCCCCTCGACCTCTCTGCGTGTCTGGCTGTCCATGAGCCCGCAAGCTGCCAGACTTCTAAGCAGCCACCAAACCCTATAGTCATTCTTCTTCATTTGTTCTGTGTGTTATTTCAGTACCTTGAAGATGCTGGCAGGTTCCTCAAGGAAACTTTGTCTTTGTGGTGAGGAGATGCCAGCGCTCCGCGGGCCTCCCACCGGCTAATTACCAATATGATCCCGCGTGGGAGACTTGTCGTTCCTGGAAGAGCTCTTTATTCCGTGTGTTTCCCTCCTCCGCCGCCGCCCCTCCCGCCACCACCCCACTGTGGTCTGATTTCCACACGGAGATGGAGCTGCTCCCCGTGAGGCCCGTGCCGTGGCATTAGCGGTTATTCAGCCAGCCAGCAGGCCGGGCCTTCCATTAACTTGGATACTACAATTATGTGCGCCGAGAGGCTGAAAGGGCCATGTAGGATTTTTCTTCCCTGAAAAAAAAAATCCTTCCGCTTTTCACAGCCCCAGCCTTGGCCACCGAAGCAGCCATGACACAGGCTGTTCTGTCCCCCAGAGTCAGTGTGTAATAAACTCAGCGTGCAGGGCACAGACGGGGTAGGCTAGGCCCTGCCATTGTTAAGCCACAGACACCGCAGCCACTGAGGAGGTCGGATGTCAGTACTACCTGCTATGGCAGTCTCTCTCGTGACACACGGCAGTGTGCATGCTTGCATGTATGTGTGCTTGGGAGGTGTAGCCCACCGCAGGCGGGAGGGACGGTGTCCTTCTTACTGCTGTCCCCTGCTCAGAGAAGGGTGGTCCTGGGACAGTGGCTCGCATTGACCTCTCTGAGCTCACTTGAAGCATTCCAGTGACCTCTTGAATCTTTTAATATGTATATACATATGTATTATGATGTATGCATATATGTAGGTATGTAGATATATCTATTTAATTTATTTTTACAGTTTGATATCCCAGGTGACTCTCCAACTGGAGTTGGAGCTGAGGATGACTTTGAACTTCTGAATCCTCCTGTCTCTGCCTTCGAGGTCCTAGCCTTACAAGCATGTGCCACCAAATCTGGTTGATGTGTTGCTAAGCACTGAACCTAAGGCTTCGTGCACACTGGGTAGACACTTGACCCATATCCCCAGCCCAGGAGTCTGTTGTCGTTTTGTTTGTTTCTATTTTGGTGTGTGTGTCTGGGCTCAAGGTAAGACACTGCTGAAGGCACGGTGGGGCATAGGTGGAGGCGGTTCCTTGGATACTGTCCCCTCGGCGCTCCTGTCCCCTCAGTGCTCCTGAAAGTGTTATTCAGGGGCTCTGTTATCTTAAGGAAGGCTGGCACTGGATAACCCCAAACTCACAAACTTATTGTTTTAAGCTCCCCCAAGTTACCATGGTTACTTCCAAGGCCTGTGCAGTGGCCAGGTCTCTCTGGTTCTGAGGGAAGCCATCAAGTAGGAATCCAGCCTTTCATCCAGGGCCCCTTTATCCGTTCCTGCTTGGCTCTTGCATGGAGGGAAGGAATTGGAGAATGGGGATTTTCCAGGACCTCGGAGTGTGAGATTCTGGAGACAGAACTGATCTCCCACGCTAAAATAATTATAGCCAGGAGAACTAAGTTAAGGCCTTTAGCAAGAGGGCGGCATGCCTGTGTGGGGCTGTCTCTGTTGGCTTTGTACCCCAGCGCTCTGCTTGCTTGTGCCTGGTTGTACCCCACACCTGTTGGCTCTCTCCAGCAGGCCTGCCGTGCAGCTGTGCTCTCTGACAAGACCTTTTCGTGTCGGAACAGGAGGTCAACAGGACCCCTTTGGCTTGACTTCTTCCTGTATGGGATCTTACTATGATCCTCTCTGCTGAAATTCAGTGGGGGAGCCCCGGGTATTTATATTGTGTGAACATATTCCTATACATGAATATATGTCACACACAATATCTATGTGATCAGCCACACGGAGAAGAGGCCATGTACAGGCCTCTTTCGTCCATGTGCCATGTCACAGGGTCAGGCTACCCGTTCCCCTGAAGGGCTGGATGGCTGGCCACGTTTGGATTGGGGACTCTGCAACCCAGGGGTTTCTTGGTGGGGGTGGGGTAGTCTGTTTTCTGCTGACCGCAGGGTGAGGCTGATTTTCTTTCCCACCTGTGTGGGGCACTCAGCAGGGTGGTGTCTCGTCTTTCGACTCCATGCCATCACTGGGGTATCCCACCCTTCCTCATGGGCTGATGCTGAGTTTGGAGGTCACTCAATAACATGGGGGACCGCAGAGGGGTTTGGGGTGCGACTCTTGTTTCTGACCCTTGAGCAGGACCAGGCGCTGGCCGAAAGCCTTCTCCAAGTCCACTGAAGACCGTATGTCTCTCTTCTGCTCACTAGCCAGCCCTCACTCATCCCTAGAACAAGCCTGAGGGGTTTCTTGGCTGCCACTGTGCCAACAGGCTCCTGTTACCCCTTGGGCTGTCCTTGCTCCTCTTCAGCAGGGGCACCTCAGCAGCAAGCTGGGCAATGAACGCTCGACCTCCCTCCCTCCCTCCCTCCCCCTCCATCCTTCCTTCCCTCTTTCCCTCCCTCC
>NW_022196911.1:115416724-115424741 GCF_008632895.1 Mastomys coucha | reverse complement strand
CCCTCTCCCTCTCCTTCTCCCTCTCCCTCTCTCTCTCTCTCTCTGTTTCTGAGACAGGGTTTCTCTGTATAGCCCTGGCTGTCCTGGAACTCACTCTGTAGACCAATCTGGCTTCAAACTCAGAAATCCACCTGCCTCTGCCTCCCAGGTGCTGGGATTAAAGGCATGCACGACCATCGCCCAGCACAAAGCTCTCTTGTGTCACCATTTTGGCACATCTATACACCCGTGACACTGGGCAGCATCTTCTGAAGGAAACAGTTGGGCTGTATAGGTGCTGTGGCTGACAGAAGGAGATGAGACCCAAGCTGCCTTGTATGCCTCTCCCAGAGCATCATGGGAGCTGCTCATTACGCTAAGTAAGTGACAATAGCAACGGGAAGGTCTGGACTTCTGTGGCAGGCACTTGTTACGGTGACTTGTGGCTGTGTGCACGGCAGTAGCCATGTAGGACATCTGCAGGAAGGACACACAGGGCCTTCCTTATGGGTGACTGTCCTCAACACTCTTTTCTGGGAGCTGAATTCAGCACTGGTGGGGAAAAATGGAAGGTGACAGATTGGGTGGGTGTTTGTGCACCTGTCTCTTTAGCTTGTTAGCAGGCAGCAGGCGGGAACCATGGTGGATCTTCAGAGCCTGTCAAAGGTCTACAGTCAGTAGTAGCGGGATTCTGGGGGTCGAATGAGGCCATTTGTGGCCTTCGAACTCTGTCCTACCTGGGTCTCTGGCAAGTGACCCCGTGGGATGTCTTGTCCCTGATCTTCCCATCCAGTGGTTCATGGGGATCTACTGGTGTGTGTGTGTGTGTGTGTGTGTGTGTGTTTGTACTCCAGATCCCTGCCTGGTGCTACAGCATTCCAAAACCTTCTGATAAGGAGTCTGGAGCCTGGAGAAGGAGCCACCGTAACGACATGGCATCTGCTGGTCTATAGGGAAGCCCCTTGGGTTTCTGATCTGGAGAGGAAGTGCAGTAGTCCTCCATATAACCTTCTTTATGGTCATCCCTGCACAAGAACTTGGGAGTGGGTTTATAAATCATCCTAGAGCCAAGGTCAGCTGCCAAACAGCGGAGCACTTACAAGGAGGAGGGCCGCTCAGGTCTGTCTGTGGTCTGGCTTTCCTTCCTGGGTTTGGAGTGAGGAGCAGATGGAGAGGGAGGAGCTAGTAGGGTTCTGGGTTGCTCAAGACGATGCTGAGAATGTTCTGGAAGCCTTCCAGAATTTCTAGGTGCACACCCCTGGGACTGACTGAACCATCCTTTCTTCAGGGACTCGCTCATGATTATTGATGCTGACGGAGTGCAGGAGTTGAATGACTAATTCAAGATGGCAGACAAATCAGTGCTATTTATATTTAGCCTGCACGTGTACTGCTGATGCCTCCGTTACCGGGTCGGTCTTCACCATCATGCTTTTGCAGGATTCGAGATGCTGCTGCCCCACAGGCCAGGGTCTGCAGCTTTGTACTCCCTCTGAGAAGGTTTTCAGGACGCACAGTGTACTGAGGGACCAGCCGGTGCCTTCACTGACTGGTTGGCACACCGTCTCCCACAATGGTCCACCCGCTTGATTGTGTTCACCACAGGGTGGGGTTCAAAGCATGGCAGAACGCTGGCATTGTGTGTACGGTGGACTTAGTGCAGCTTCTGTAGATAGCTGTGGAAGGACAGTTGTGAAAGGGAAGTCTCCATGCTTTAACATTCAGACCTTGGATTCGTGTACATAGTCCTGTGTTCATCTTGTATTTGGGCCCGATAGTGCTCTGCACATGGTCAATGCCAAGTGAGCAAGTTATGGCTTAGGAATACTCGGAGCCTAGGTGAGAGAAATGATCTCCAGGCCTGCAGGATGGGTTTGCTCTGGGAGCCCAGCGTTTGGCCTTTATGCTCTAGTTGAATTTACCTCTTGGTTGCTGCATTGGGCTGTCTTTGTTTATCTGTTTTTGTTTGTTTTTTTTGGGGGGGGTGCGGGGAGCTGCATCTATTTTCCAGGCCGATGCTTCCAGACAGCAGTAGCGGTTGTTATTATGGAGGGGGCGGGATGTCTCATTGCATGGGCTGATGTTATAGAGCCTGGTGTCTTCTTCAGGGATACAGTGAGCAAAACCCCTCTGGCACTGTGTGAGACCCACAGAGCATTAACAGTTAGAAGGAATGGCTTGTGGAACCCCTGGAGGTGCTTGCATGGTTCTGAGGGCGTCAGAGTGGGCTGAGGATGGCAATGCTGAGACCTTCCCGGTGTCCCTGGGGAGACCTGCTACTGCCTGTCCCTCTGCCCTCTGGATGTCAGAACCTGAGACCGAGACTGGATGCAGTATTCCTTGGTTGAAAGCTTAAAGCGTGGCCTTTAGTGTCCAAAGGCCCCAACACCAGATACCATATCCACTTACATTTCCTATTTAAATCACTGACTGCTGTCACACTGCTCTCCTAAGAAAGGCTCTGTCAGGTCTCACAGGCTTATCAACATGGAGCGAGGCCCTCCAGGTTCCTTTGAGCAGGCTCCTAAGCCCGGGACTGAGTAGCAGCATAGATGTTTAGGAAGTCAGAGGCTTAACACAGGTGCTTGTTAGGTTGACCTGTGGGAGAGGGCCTGGCTGACACCTGGTGAACACCTGCTTGACACCTGCTTGACAACTGTTTGACACCTGGCCCACACCTGGTTAACATTTACTAGCTGTCCAGTAAATGAGAGCACCTGGTTGACACCTGGTTGACACCATGCTACAACCTGGTTTAACATTTACTGGCTCACCCAGTAAATGCTGGTCCTGCGGGCTCTTTTCCTCTCCATCCTGAGTAGCAGCACTGATATTTAGGAAGTCAGGGGCTTAACGCACATACTTGTTAGATTGGCCTTGTTAGATTGGCCTGTGGGAGAGGGCCTGGTTGACGCCTGGTTGACACCTGGCTGAAACCTGGTTAACATTTACTGGCTCACCCACTAAATGCTGGCCCCGCAGGCTGTTTCCTGTTTCCCTCTCCGTCCTCCTCAGGACCCTGCTACCTGCATCATGTTCTCTACACAGCTCTACTCAGGACCTTTTAGAATGACAGTTTTGCTTCTAGGTCTCTTCCTTTAGTCTTTAAAGCTCTCACAGTTTTAAAACCGTGTGGTGGTGTTTGTGCATGTGTGTGCATGTGCTTATATATGTGGAGGTCAGAGGGTGACCTCTCATGTCATTCTCACGAATACTGTCTCCATCCTTTGATACAACATCTGTCATTGGTCCTGGTCTCTCCGATCAGACCAGAGTGTCTGAATATCAAATGCCAGGCATCCTCCGGCCTCTACCTCTCTAGTTCTGGGATTACAAGTGCATGCCATCAGGCCTGCCCTTTTCCATGGGATATGGGGCTTGAACTCTGGACCTCATGGTTTTGAGCCAGATTTTATAGGCTAAGCAATCTTCTCAGGATGTCCTGGCGGCTCTCAGTGCTTAGGCTCCACCATCCCTTCTATTCCCAACGACAACCAATGGGCAGAGGGCCATGACCCCTAACCTCTCTGCCGTATAGATTGTTTTGTGTTGCAGGGATGCGAGAGGGGACTCTGGTCCTGGGGATGTGAACAGGGATTTTTTTTCCCTCTACCACATGCTTCCTCTCTGTCCCCTGAACCTCAAAGGCGCTGACTAAGGAGGAGGGTTGATGGATGGATTCTGAGGCATCCTGCCTTCGAGCCCTGGGCTTCTGTAGGGAGCTGGTTTATGTCCTGGAGCTTGCCACTGCTGTCCTCTCTCAATTTCCTTTCCTGGCCCTCAAGACCGGACCTACCATGGGGGGACAGGCACTGGGCCAGGAAAGATGACCTTCTGTTCCCATCCGGGATCTGAACTTGAGCCAGGTGCGATGGGATGGGAGAGTCTGTGTTCCAGTCCTCCCAATCCCGTTGCTTGAAAACCCAGACACAGAAAAGAAAACGAGTGTTTGCTAGAGACTGAATCACATCATGAAGTTATCCGCAGTAATCAGGCCACACTTCTCCCAGAAATTAGATCATTCCAGAATTTCATCGAATTAAGGGAGGGTTCCGAGCTCGGCTTTCCCAGCTCCCGCGCCTTCCCTCCCAGGCCCCGTCTCCCAGCTAGATAGGAGATTTTCTGGCCGTGTCAGGGCAAACTGACCCGGTTCAGTAATGGAGAAGAAGCCTGTTGGAATTAAGGCCTAACAGCGCTAAAAAAGCAATCTTTGCAAGATTGAGGCCACCAGGGAATCGTAGATTCTCAGCCAAGACCTCATTTAAGGATCGGAATAAAACTTGACACGCATGTGCGAACATGCACGCCTGAAGAAGCTGGTGTTCAGAAACAATGGAGACCTGGTGTGAACAAAAGAGCGGAGGGGAAGCAGAGAGCGAGCTTCAGAAGCAGGGCAGGCAGGGGTCGTCCTACACTGAGGCAGGAGTCGTTTGTCCTACACTGAGGCAGGGGCAGCGCAGGCAGTGCAGTCTGGTTAATCCAGGAGCAGGGCAGCAGTGTGCAGGGCCTGTCAAGGTGTACCGCCAACACACGAGGTCCTCCTTAAGTGTCCCTGACTCAGACCCTTGTGCTCCTCCGCTGAGCACTGCCCACCTCCTGTTACCTGAGAGTCATGGTGGCTTTCCACGTGGGTTGTCTGGGAACCACCCCAAGGCCTAGCTTCTGTCACTGGTCCACATCTCTATATGTCCCACTTAGTGGGCAGTGGCTCCTGCACAGCTGGCTGTGGGTGGGACTCTCGGGGCTGGTGTGGGGGGTGGAGCATAGGACTAGAAGTGTAATGAGGTGGGGTGGGCAAGAATAGGTGAGAGTCAAGGAAACACTGAGGGTAGGAGGGAGTGAGAGCAGGCAGAATGGCTGTTTAATTCCATCTAAGGCCCCTACCTGTGAGAACATTCTAGGTGTGCTGTGGCTGTGGGCGTTTCTCTCTAGGTGTTCCTCAGTGAGAAACAGGAAGACGGGGGCAGGCATGGGGATGCAGGACAGAGACCTGCTCTCCTCCACACGACACACAGAAATGGTCTTGGCCGCTATGGTGTTTTCTGTCCTTTGGGTGAGTTGTACATAGACTAGAGAAAAGTGGCGACAGACAGCTCCTCTGTCTAGTGTGGGACTGTCCTGGAAGCGGTGTGCTTCTGTCCTCAAGAGCACTGCATTGATAGATTGGTTGTGGTACCCAGGCAAGCCAGAGGGAGCCCCCAAGCAGATGGGCTCGCTCCAGCAATGACTTCCAGAGCCCAGGTCCCTAGGTAGATATACTTGAGCTTCTGGGGACATGTGTCACTGGATAGCCAGCCCCCAGGGTCTATGGCCGTCTTCCCTGGGTGCCTTGCTTCTGGAACAAGAAAGACGGAGGACAGCTTCCTGTTCCCACAGGCCCAGCTGCGTGGTAGATACTTAAGGGGTGCCATCCCAGGTATTAGAAGGGGTATGTGTCTGTGAGGGAAGGGTGGGGTGGGGCGACCACAGGCAAGCTGCTCACTGAAGGTTTGTGCTGTAGAAGGGTGGATACCTGGCTGGATCTCGCAAGCCACTTACAGTCTTGAACCCCCGGAGGCTTTTAAAAGATGGCCCCAAGATTTGGGGGGCCATGTCCCTAATGTCCTTCTCTCTCTCTGATGGAACTGGTCTGCAGAGAGACGTTTTCTCCCAGGGCTGTGCCAATATTCCTGGCGTTTTATGTCTCTTCTAGTTAGAAAGGCTCAGTGGACTCTAAGGGCCAGGCACCGAGCATCTGGTGAGACAGGTGGACAGCCCCATACCTGCTCCACCTGCCGGGCGCCTCCTCAAGAGTGACCTTCATCAGGGTCCTTGACCTCCAGCCTTCTTTCCTGGAGGAGTGGTCTCGTCCCACGCTAGCTGGGGGGTCCCGTGAGGTACACAGCCTTGGACCATAGCTGTCTGTCAGAAACTCCTCTGTGCTTTTCCAGCCGAGGGGCTGGGAGGGCAGCCACAAATTTGGCAGTGACTGATTTTGGAAGCTTACTTGTGTGTATGTGTGTGTGTGAAAAGCGAGCTTGGCACAGATATTCATTCGCCTCCTGAACAAACCAAGTCTCTCAGCTTCTGAGGTCCCCCAGGGGCGGCTCAGCCCTTTCACCCTGGCACCGCTTCTAACCTGTTCTTCACTTTACATTCTAAGTGATGAGCCTGGGTGTGTCTGTCCTGGGTCCCTTTTCTGTAATCCCTTGTCTGAGGAACAGGAATCCGTATAGCTTTGGGGTAGCGGCCAAGGCAAGGCAAATTGAGGTGACCAGAAGTCAATTCCAAGCCCACACTTCTCCCTCTGCTTCCCATAGCCCCAGCCCTCCATTCCTTTTGTGCTCTGTCCTCTTGTTCCTGTGGTCTCCTTCTCCTGCCTCCCCTGCCCCCTTCCTTCCCCACTTTTCTTCCATCCCTCTCTTCCCCTGTTCTCCTTCCATCTCTCCCCTTCCTTCTCTTCCACCGCGACCTGGATGAACAGAGGTTTGGGTGGACTGGTTAGGGAATGAGTGGAAGGAGGAAGAGTAGGCAGGGAGAAGAGAGAAAATGGGAGAGTCTGTGTAGGGACATGAGGGGCTCAGCTTCTGCCGTGGTTTCCTGAGAAGCACATGAGCTAGCACTTCCGGGCATTGCGGCCAGGGAACACTGGGATGGAAGAGGGTGACGGTCACTTGAAGTGTTCCCCGGAAGATGTGTTGGAGTCCTGACTCCAGTTGCCTTGAATGTGACCTTATTTGGAAGCATGTGACACATGTCAAAGAGGCTGTTGGTGGGATGTGTCCTTATCAAAAGGGGACACAGGGACGCAGAGATACATAGAGGAAAGGGGAGCTGGCCTTTAGCCGAAGGCTGCTCAGGATTGTGGCCAGCGGGGAGGAGCAGCTTGTCTGACCTTGCAGAAGGATCGGCCCTGTGGAATGAACCTTGGGACCCGGCCTCCGGCCTTTGGCACCCATGGTCTGTGGTCCTGAGCTGGTGGCTACCAGTCAGAGCTCAGGACAAGGTGGGAGGCTCAGCATGAGGCCCCACAAGCCCAAGCTCACTTCTGGAGATGCCAGCCACAGTGGTTGGAGAGGTGTCAAGGGTGAATGAGGCAACATTCACCTGTCTAATGCCAGGGAAGGAGTAGGCAAGAAACTGACAGCTAGAGCAAATTAGTCCACTCTCAGTCATGGGGTGGGGTGGGGTCTAAGGTATCTAGGTGTCTCAGACAGCCCTAGATAGGCTATATATATCCATTATTATATATTTTTTAATGTGTATGTGGTCTGATCTATTTAATTATTTTGAGGTTTTGATACACGATTTCATTTAGCCCGGGCTGGTATCAGTCTTTCTATGTAACCAAGGCTTGTCTTAAATTCTAATCTCCCTGCCCCAACCTCCTAAATGATGGGATTTTGGGTGGGGTTATAGGCAAGATTACAGGTGGGTTTACAGGTGGGGCTATTGATGCAGTTACAGGTGGGATTACAGGTGGCATTATAGGTGGGGTTACAGGTAGGATTACAGGTGGGATTATAAGTGGGCTTACAGGTGGAATGACAGGTGAGGTTACAAATGGGGTTGTAAATGGGGCTACAGGTGGGGTTACAGGTGGGATTGTAGGTGGGGTTACAGGTGGGATTACAGATGAGGTTACAGGTGGAATTACAGGTAGGGTTACAGGTAGGATTACAAGTGGGGTTACAGGTGGGATTACAGGTGGGATTATAGGTGTGGTTACAGGTGAGGTTACAAAAGGGATTATAAGTGGAATCACAGGTAGGGTTACAAATGTGGTTACAGGTGGGGTTAAAGATGGGGTTACCGATGTGCACTACCAGGCATGGCTTTCAGCCTGACTCTCAGTGAGGCACAGTCAGAACAATGTCATAAAAGAGCAAAATGTTGACAATAACAATAATCTAACTGCTGGCATCTCTACTCTTGGACTTCGTACCTGTGTGCCTGTGTGCATGTGTGCCTGTATCTGTGTGCCTGTGTGTCTGTGTGCTTGTGTACCTGTGTACCTGTGCCTGTGTATCTGTGTGCCTGTGCGCTTGTACCTGTGTGT
>NW_022196911.1:115409469-115416389 GCF_008632895.1 Mastomys coucha | reverse complement strand
TGTATACCTGTGTACCTGTGTGCCTGTGTGCATGTGTGCCTGTATCTGTGTGCCTGTGTGCCTGTGTGCTTGTGTACCTGTGTACCTGTGCCTGTATGTCTGTGTGACTGTACCTGTGTGCCTGTGTGCCTGTAAATGTGTATCTGTGTGCCTGTGTGGTTGTGTACCTGTATACCTGTGTACCTGTGTGCCTGTGTGCATGTGTGCCTATGTGCTTGTGTACCTGTGTACCTCTATGCCTGTGTGCATGTGTGCCTGTATCTGTGTGCCTGTGTGCCTGTGTGTCTGTGTGCCTGTGTGCTTGTGTACCTGTGTACCTGTGCCTGTGTATCTGTGTGCCTGTGCGCTTGTACCTGTGTGTCTGTGTGACTGTACCTGTGTGCCTGTGTGCCTGCAAATGTGTACCTGTGTGCCTGTGTGGTTGTGTACCTGTATACCTGTGTACCTGTGTGCCTGTGTGCATGTGTGCCTGTATCTGTGTGCCTGTGTGCCTGTGTGTCTGTGTGCCTGTGTGCCTGTATCTGTGTGCCTGTGTGCCGGTAAATGTGTGCCTGTGTACCTGTGTGCCTGTGTGCTTGTGTACCTGTGTACCTGTGCCTGTGTGTCTGTGTGCCTGTGCGCTTGTACCTGTGTGTCTGTGTGACTGTACCTGTGTGCCTGTAAATGTGTACCTGTGTGCCTGTGTGGTTGTGTGCCTGTATCTGTGTGCCTGTGTGCCTGTGTGTTTGTGTGCATGTGTGCCTATGTGCTTGTGTACCTGTGTACCTCTGTGCCTGTGTGCATGTGTGCCTGTATCTGTGTGTCTGTGTGTCTGTGTGCCTGTGCCTGTGTGCCTGCATGCCTGCATGTACAGCCTTAGGTAGCCTCGGGAACCATCCATCTTGGTTGTTGAGACAGGCCTCTTACTTGGAACTCAGGCAGCTGAACTGGCTGGCCTGTGCGTTGAGGGATCTGCCTGTTTCCACCTCCCTAGAGCTGGGATTGCAAATGTGTGCCATCACACTGGGCGTTTTACATGGATAATTAGGATCAACCCGGGTCTCACATTGGTGGACAAGCATGTTACTGGCTGAGCTGTCTCCCTCACCTGTTCTGAGGTTTTATTGAAGTAAAGGGATTCTGAACACAAGCGTGGATCTCACAGCCCATTTGGTGGTGGTGATGGGACGTCTGGCCAGTGCATGCAGCACAGGCCATCTGCACATGAGAAGGGGGTCCAGGGTTAGGTCCAGGATGGGGTGGGATAGAGCTGGGAAGGACGGGTCCTCCTCGCAGAACTCCCGTTAGCTATGCTGGAATTTTCCATTTAGTATTGTTGATCCATCACCGGCCTGGATGACTCAAGCCACAGTGGAGCTGCGCATAAGGGAAGATCAGTTTATTATTATTTTTTTTCTGGCTGAGGCAAGGACCAGTTTGGGTTCCTCACATGGTTAGGAAGGATTTGATGCCAAGGATGCCCTCAGGAGTCCTGTAGCTTAGTGACAGGATATTGCCTAAGGTAAGGTTCAAAATAATTTGTTTATGAACATTACCATGAGCGAAGAGCTAGGTTTGGGTGGTCCATAGCCCAAGACCACCTCCCACCTAGGAACTTCTACTCAAGGCCCAACTCAAATGTTCCCACTTTTACGAGTGAATTTGCCAAATTCCTCCCAGGGATACTTCCTGTGCTCTTACATGGTCTCCCCTGGCCTCCATGTGGACCCAGGCAGGGTCCTGTGACTCTCAGCTGTCATGGGGGGAGTGTTGGGTGAGCCGCTGCTTCAGGTAGAGACCTTGTCTGACTGGGTGTCTTCTGTCATGCTGAGACAGGGGCATTGCTGAATAGCCTCTGTTGTATGTGGATGATGTAATCCTTCTGTCTCCGGAGCTGGACTGGCTTGGTCATACATTAGAAAGTCTGGACTTCTCTCGAGGAAGCAAGAGTGCCCCCTGTAACCTTACTCCTCCCGAAGAGAGCCCCAACTGCAAGGACACAGCCAGGGTCAGCCTGACACGGATGAGAGTGAATTTTCACTTTTCTGTGGCTCCCTGGAGTTTCCCCTGGAACACAGATGCTGCCCTGGCCCCACGTGCCTCATCAGAAGGACACGCTGGCCCTGAGTTCCTCACTGGAACGCAAGGCCCTGAATAGCTCCATGGGGCCAGGCCCTAGTGCCAGCCGCTTACCAGCTGGGCTCCAGTCTCTTTACTGTGTATCCTGGTTTTGTCCTGGAGAATAGATAGTCTAAGGACTGGAGGTTCTGAGCCTTTGTCTTCAACCTTTTGGCCTTCAGGCACCAGTGAGCTCCACCTTGGGAGTTTCGGGGTGGACCACCCCTGTTCTTTTCTGGAACGGTCTTGCTCTGTTTCTGCGTCTGCTGCAGCGAAGGCCTTTTCCCCCCCTCCAGCATGGAATTTTCCCAGTTATTTTTAAATAAGTCCCGTTTATTTGTGCTTAGAATTCAGATAAGAAGCACCAGCCTCACACAGATGCGAAGCCCAAGCCGCGAACGGCACAGCCACGGCAGCCACCGCCACGTCGTGGCTCTCCCACACTCAGACGCCCCAGCTGCTGGTGAAGGGAAACGGCCCGATTTTCACATCTGAAAAATCTACATGAGGACACGGGCCTCCAACAGACAAGATGAGCCTCTCTTGGAGAAAGCCAGGGGTGGATGCTTCTGAGAGCTCAGCAGGAGTGCTCTGAACTGCATCTGCTCATTCTGATTGAAAATATGTTAAAGGAAAAAAAAATTAAACCAAAGACCTCGCCGAGTGACTCAATTATAAACCCTAGAGAATGAAGTCCACCAACATCCCCGTGGGCTTTTGCTAATATGGAGAGCAAAAGGATGAAGTCTCAGGTCTCTGTGCGCTGTAGCAGAGGGTGTACCAGTTAGCTACCGCTGTATAACAAGCAACCCCAAGCCACTGTAGCTCATGATGACTGCTTAGTTTTGCTTCAGGCCTGTCAGATACTTCTGATGACAGGCCATCTTCCACGGGCTTCCTCACACATCTGTGGGAAGTTGGTGGGTGGGCAGAGGCTGCCTGAACTGGGCAGTGGGTATTGCTTCATGTGGCTTCCTTTCCAGCAGGCTAACTCAGGTTTGTTCTTGTCTCAGGGGCTGGGTCCATCGCCACAAAGCAGAAGGAAGCCATGTGTGTTAAAGCCGTGGCTTTGGAAGTGGCTCTGATACCAGGAGTGAGAAAATAGAACCTGTCTCTTTGTGGGAGGATCTGTGAAGTCGCATGGAGCACTTCGTGATGTATGAATTAATGGATAGACAGGGGAAGGGAGAGTCCATTCTGGGTGCCAGTCCTGAGGTGCAGGCTGGGGTGGCCTGGATTTGAGGCTGGTGTGCGGACTCCTGGACTTGGCTAGGGACCAGAGCCACACAAGCTATGCAGCTCAGAGAGGACCGAGCCGAGCTCACTTGTGTCTAGTTTCATGATCAGCTTCACAGGGGCCTGGCCCAGAACTTCTTGATTAGGGATTGTTGTTCCTGGTTGCCCAGGAACCCCCTGCCCTGCCCTTGTCAGAATCTAAGGCCACATAGAGAATCATCCTAACCCACCTACCAAAGAAGCTACAGATCAGGAGACCAATACAGAAAACCAATACAGAGGTCAAGATGGTTGGCAAGAAGCAAATGGTGGGAGATGGAGGAGGGATATGAAGAAGGTCATCCTAACCTACCTATGGAAGAAGCTACAGATCAGGAGACCAGTACAGAGGTCAAGATGGTTGGCAAGAAGCAAATGGTGGGAGATGGAGGAGGGATATGAAGAAGGCATGGGGCTGAAGGCTGGGTCTGGAATAGAGCCTGACTTTAGTCCATCCAAGTTCAAGAGAAAATGATCATGGAGTCTGAAGTCCATGTAACTGCCCCCATGTACTTGGCTTAAGGGCTCAGGAGTTAAAGGGAATGGAGAATTCTAGAATGATCCACATACCAAACACACTTTGCTGCAGAGGTGCCCCTGTGTGCCTCTGCCTTTCCAGAGAAAGCTGTATATAATAGAAAGGTTTCATTTTTACTTTATCACTACCCCACCCCCAGGTACCGTTGGTGCACCTCAGTAGAAGGTTAGTGGGGAGGTCTGAGGCAGGGGGGCTTCCAGGTTGGTTCCATGGCTTTATGTCCAGATGGCTCTCATCTGTACACCTGTCTCCAGAGGGAGGACCAGCCCATGTGCGGGTAAGTCCTGCCTTCAGAAGCCAGAGTTTGTAGCCACTTGTCCAAGGGTTCTGGGGACTGTGGAAGCTCGGCCTCTCTTACAATTTTCTTCAGTGTTAGGTTCAAATCAGCCTTACATTTCTGCTTGACCGTGAGTTATTTAAGGATTTGAGTGTCTTTGAATGTCCATATCTGGGACTGTCACAAGACCTCAGGTCTCTGGACTCTGTGATTGCTCCAGAGAACACCAAAACCCTGGGTGATCAGTGTTTCTTCTGTTGGACAAGTCTGGGTTGCATCTATTCCAGGCTGGCCCAGCTCTGCCTCTTGCCCATCTGGGAAGACAGCCAGCTTGTAGTCTGAGGAAGTGAGGGTGCTCTGGGGCCAGGTGGAGGGACAGCAGGGGACCGGGTGCTTATTTTTAGGAGCTTGTGGGTACTGCTGCCCATGTTGGGTGGACAGGGACCCCTGAGCTGTCCTTGTGCCAGGGGAAAGTAGCTTGGCATTGGTCAGAGCTGCAGATGGATGCCACCCCAGTCCTCAAGGATGCTGGTCTTGCCCCAGCTCCTCCCATCTCTCCAGGTCTAAAGAGAAGGACGTGGGTTGCCGGCCTGTTCTGGGATCTGGAGCCACAAGGCAGAAATGATAAACTATGAGATGTGTGTAGGACCTCAGCTGTCAACACACATTGTCACCTTTAAGTCTACTGGCTCAGGAAAGGTACAGAGAGTGATGTTAGAAACACAAACCTTCCTTGCCACAGGTAACATTTCAGTGGCTTTTGAATTTGAGTCTTCTGGTTTAGCAATATATTTTTACATATACAACCAACATCAACACCTTGTGGGTGTGGTTCCCACTTCTTACGCGCCTTGCCCTTCCCATCTGTGGGTGGAAATGAAGAACTTGCCTCTTGCCTTCTCCCTCTGGGAAGTACAGCTTCCTCATGGATGGTACTGGGGTCCATTTTTGGTACCTGGTTCTGCAGTGACCCTGTCTGCAGAGGCCCAGTGACTTGCCTTAGATTTGCAGTGACCATGTCCCAGGTCCACAGTTCCCAGTGTGTATGGTGCTCTCAGTCAGGCCCAGAAGCGTAACTCAGGTTCAGGTGTAACTGTGGGAAGCTAGACATCTGCATTTGACCAAACCACTCCTTGGTTTTGAGGGAGAATCTGTGACAGAGATGGCTGAAATGGAGAGCGTGGGGTAGCATCTCTCTGTGGCAAGGGGTGGCAGTGCTCTGTGGCTCAGTGCATTGAGATGTTGCTGTTACAAAATACCTGGCAAAAGCAAGTTAAGGAGATGAGGGTTTGCTCTGGCTTGTGGTTTGAGAGCAGTGTCATTGTGGGCAGTCATGGCTGCAGGAGTAACACCATATTATGCCCACAGTCGGGAGGGAGGGAGGGGTGGTAAAGGAGGGGGAGGGGAGGGGAGGGAGTCAGGGAAGGGAGAAGGAGGGGGAGGAATGCTGATGTGCAGTTGGCTTTCTGTTTTTTATTCAGAGTGCTACCCCAGGTAAAGGGATGGCGCCGCCCACGTTCAGGGTGGCTCTTCCCTTCTCAATCAAGGCAGAGAGATTTGTCTCCTAGGTGATTTGAGATCCTGGTAAGTTGACAATTGAACCACCGTGCTTAGGTTTGACAGGCTTGGATAATTCCTTCTGCCCTCATCAGGCCCCCAGGGTCTAAGTTTGGGACTCTTGGGAGCCCCCCATCAATGCCAGGATGTGTCGTGCCCCAGCTAGGTGGGAGAGGATTAGAGGAGCTAGAAGCCCTCTATGCCAAGTGGACATTGTCAGCCCCTGGGCTTTATTTAGCCCAGTGGGGTGGCTCCAGGCAGCAGGGGTTTTGTGAGACTGCAGGGATTCCAGCAGACACTAGTTGGGGACAAGTGTGCTAATCAATGGTCAGTCCTCCAGACCTCAGCGCCCACACAGAAAGTGAAATGAGATCCTGACCCTTCAGGGAGACCTGAATCTGGGCCATAGAAGAGTGTGGGGGCTCAGCAGACCTGCCCAGGAGGGGGACCGACCCTCTGTGTTGCTCTTGCACCTATAGGAGACTGCTTTACAGACTTGACCCCCCCCCCCCCCGCTCACTTCTCCTTTTAACCCTTCCTTTACCACTCTCCTGGTGAAGCAGCATCCATGTGTCGTGGGGGTGGGTCAAAGTCCTTTTTTCTCTGCCCTGCTTCCCACCTCTGGCTTCTTGAGAGAAAAAAGGGACACTCACTTCCCTTGAGTGGGTATCTCCCAAGGCTGGGACCCAGCAAATCTACCAGTAAAAAATCTCAGAGGGCAGAAAGGGAGGGAGGCGGGTTATGCAAGGGAGGGAGGAAAAGGCCATTTTGGAGGAGGATGGGAGGGTGGAAGTAACCACTCAGCTCAATAGGGAGGTGTGCAAACACAGGCTCAAGGCCTGAGTCATTGCACGGAAGCCCAGATGTGACTCTTGGGCCGTCCATATCAAGTGGCCACAGCTGTGGACGGATGGATGGAGAGGCCTGTTAAAAGGACAGGTGCCTGGGTGGCCCACCAGGGAGGTGCCTTAAAGGGCTCCTCTTCTCAGCAGACCAGAGAGGTGCTTAGAACTCTAGCTTCCTGGGCTTGGCTAGAGAGCCCCACTAATGGCATCTAGAACCCTTACATTCCCCTCCCCGAATGTGGGCCTGGGCTGGGCAGGGCACCACCTTTACTGAGCCCAACTTGGAAGGCGCCCTTCCCTTCCCTTCCCTTCCCTTCCCTTCCCTTCCCTT
>NW_022196911.1:115405773-115409222 GCF_008632895.1 Mastomys coucha | reverse complement strand
CCTTCCCTTCTCTTCCCCATTATAGCTTTGCCTGTGCTAAGACTCATCGAGCTCACATAGTATCTATCTATAGATACTCATGACTCTGACCCTGCCAATGATCGGTCCCTCTGGTGAGGATGAGGAGGACCGTGTGACCCTTTCGCACCTCAGTGACTAGCTGAGGCATGGAGCTTGTCCTTCAGTGAGTGTTCAGACATGATGGATGGAGAAGACTTATGAAGGGCTCTGTCAGGGGTGCTGTGTGCAAACTGCTTTCATGACAAGATGTCTCTGGGGAGGGGCCTGTCTGGGGAGTCAGTGCGTAGCTTCTGCCTGTTGGAGTCTTTGCCCACAGCTCTTAGCAGGGTCACCATGGTTGCAGGGTGCACGTGCTTGAGCAGAGAATGTCCCTCGTTGGTGTCCAGGCTTGCTCCTTTCATGGATGGGCAGGGCAGAGGCTCCCACTAATTTGACTTCGATTATGGGTTCCTCCTGGGGCAGCTAGGATGGCAAAATAAGACCAGTGGCTTGGGTGGAGAGTGGAGAAGGGCCTAGTGCAAGGGTTTCTTCGGTTGGACTCTGTTCTGGGAACTAGAAAAGGAGGCCTGAGTGCCACGCAGCTAGGTTCCCACATGTGTTATCCCTGGACACATTTGCTGTACCCTGATGCCCTCCTCTTGTTTGACATGACCCAGTGAGAATCAGCAAGATACTGATCAGGGCCTGAGAACTTAATTAAAGCTCTACATCACAAATGTAAGGCTCCGGGCTTAATGCGATCTGATAAAATTATTCGGATACACTTCAATTTCAATCTTGGATTCTGAGGCAGCAGAGAGAAGCTCATGCAGAAGCAGAGAGAGAGGGAAGGAGGGAGGGGGGGGAGGGAGAGGGAGAGGGAGAGAGAGAGTACAGCCAGCCAGAGAAGATACAAACATGGCCTCTGGTAGGAACTTCGATTGATTGATCGTCCCTGGCCTGGGAGGAAGATTCTGTCTCCCCCACCCCCATCCTACAGGCGGGGTCATGTGCATGAATGCTTGGTCTCCAGCTGGTGGCACTGCCAGAAAGAGGGCACTAATGTTGAACCTGTGAAGGCTTTGCCCTCTGCTTCCTGCCCATGGCGACTGCCTCTGCTCCCATGCACGGAAATCCTGCTGAAACCATGAGCCAAGACAATCTCTACTTCCTTTTTAGTTACTGCTGTCGGGTACTGGGTCCCAGCAATATATAAATAAATGCCACAGGACAGAGAGTAGCTGGCAACCTAGGGACAAACAGGCAGAGAAATAGGCTCCCAGCCTGTCCTGGCCAGGCCTCCTGGAGCAAGGTTGGAGCTTGGCCCTGGGATCAGGTACACAGTTGGGTGTTGGTTCTGAAGCCAGGGCCTGTTTTTGATGCTTCCTGGTTTCAGGATACTTACTTAGAGAACACTATGAATACCAACTCCTCCTGAGAACCCGGGGCCTAGGAGAGACCTGGGGCTTATTCAGTTCTCTGTCCCAGGGAGGGTGAAGGTCAGGCTGACCACAGGTCTGTCTTGGCACGTGGGGCCGGATGGTTCAGGACCTTTAGGCATCCCCAAGGATATGCTGGCAGGTATAAGAGGGCTTAGAGACCGGTGGTAGCCATCAGTGTTGGCGGGCACATCACTGAGCTGGACCTACATTGAGCCCACTGAAGGCTTGCTTGCTTTGAAGGCCCTGATGCTGCAGTAGCCAGTGAGGACAAGGCAGACTGGGTATTTCTTCATCCACCCACCCATGATCTACTCATTGTCCATCTGTCTGCCTCTCTATCCAAAATCCATCCTAAGCTGACCTTGGCTGTCAGAGCACATTGTGTGTGGTGTGATGCTTGCAACAAGCCCCCCTTGGCAGCAGTGAGCCAGCCCCAAGTGGATTGCAGAATGAACTCTACTGGCATAGTATGCAGTAGAAGTGCAAGCCAGGGCTCACGTCCTTGCTGGCTAGTGTCTCCTGTCTGTGAGCGATTGTTCTGGTCTAGGGCTAGGCAGTGGATATGACCCATGTGTCCACAAAAGATCACTGGAGAGGAAGGATGCGGTCCCCATGCAGTAGGGTGCCTTCGACACCTGCTACTGTGGGTGTGACTCTTGAGGACACCCGGAAGGAAAAGAGGCTCCAGGCAGGTGATGAGCACTGGGTCATTAGAGCCAAGAGTGTGGGCTCTGTTCCTGGTGTCCTGTGTGGCCACGGGCTAGCTGGCATCTTGACTCAGGTACCTGGTTCCCTGAGGTCCTTAGATCTGCCTCCTCAGTGGCTGGTTCTTTCCACTCAGGAGAAGTGCTTCCCTGTCAGTGTGGTGGGAACAGGGCAACCTCCATGACAGGGAGATCTGGTGATGCCACCGTGGCGGTAAGCTGACAGGGAGGTCTGGGAATCTGTTTGGCCCCAGTCAGATATGAGCCCCACCTCTTCCCCTGGCCCACAGTGCTTGTCACAGGATGACTGGAGTGCCAGAGTCCTTGCAGCTTCTAACCCACCCCTGAGGGTCCTGCCGGAGTTGCCAGCATGGTTTAGTCACTGTTAGTGGATGAGGGACCATGCCAGACACAGTACAGAGGGCTTAGCGTGGGGCCATTCCAAATAGGAGTCTGCTCACCATCCATAACACAGAGGCTGGTGAGCAAGCAGGTGAGGAGTCTCCGGAGACAGGGCCACAGGGGTGTCATCTCCCTCCTGATTGTTGTGGCTACTGATGACTGGATAAAGACACAGTTGGCAGAGTTATTGGGGTGACACAAAGCTTGGTGACATGTGGGCTGTTCAGACATGGTCTCTTAGTGTTTCTGTTGCTGTGGAGAGACACCATGACCAAGGCAACTCTTATAAAGGACAACATTTAATTGAGGCTGGCTACCAAGTTCAGAGGTTATCATTATGGTGGGAAGCATGGGTGTGTCCAGGCAGGAATGGTGCTGGAGGTGCTGAGAGCTCTTGTTCTGAAGGTAAACAGGAGAAGACTGAATCTCTCAGGCAGCTAGGAGGAGGGTCTCAAAGCCCACCCTGACAATGACACACTTCCTCTAACAAGGACACACCTCCTTGTAGTGCCACTTCCTGGGTCAAGCATATTCAAACCACCACATATGGCATCTGAATAGATCTCAGTCAGAGCGTGAGGTGTGGCCAGGGGGAATAGCTCAGAGGTAGCTTTGTTTGCGTGGCAGTAAGCCAAGCTTTCCAAGCCAGTGTCAGGGACGGGATGCAGGAGATGAGGGAGCCAAGCAGGAGTGGAATCACTCAGCAATCGAGACAGGACTTCCCCATGAAAGCCTGCACCCGGGTCTTGTGTTCAGAGCTGTGTGCCCCGCTTTCAAAAGGCCTTTTGAGTAGCCAAGCAAGACTCCAACATGAGTTCTCCAGCCAGAAATTCTGCTAGATTTATCCTCTGCCAGTTATAGAATTTCTTTATGATTATAGTAAATATTTTCTTTTTTTTTT
>NW_022196911.1:115403943-115405729 GCF_008632895.1 Mastomys coucha | reverse complement strand
TTTTTTTTCTGAGAAGTAGAGAAAAGGATGAAGACAGGAGCCCGAGTCAGCCGTAACCTTAATCTTCCCACCAGGAGACGGCATTTTGGTACATTTCCTACCAGTCTTTAAAAAAGAATCCATATTTTAAAATAAAATCAGGACGATCTTTATATATAGTCTGCGTGCTGTCTTCTCTTCACTCAGTATTGTATGCGAGCATCCCTCGGCATTAAGCACCCACCCAAACCCCTGTTTTCAGAAACTGCAGACTGGCCCGTCCCTGCCGATGTTGAGAAAATCCATAATCTGTTTCCTGTGTGCTGCGGGCAGCAGTGTGTTGCTCCTGGTTGGTGGTCTGATTCCCGATTCATGACGGTTGCTCTGTACGTGACTGAACTCTAAGGTCAGTTCCTGGAGCTAGCCTCTGTGGATCAGGAGGACCAACCCAAGGCTTCTGGATAGTCGGCTGAGGTATCTGCCTCCTCACCCACACGTGTGCATCCCTGAGGCTTAGTGAGTGCTTCCTGTTCCGCTCAGGCTCCGTCCTTGCTGACTTTGTAGATGGAAAGGCCACCAGGCACGGCAGCTCTTGCGTTTCCTCGATTGTCACAGAATGTTGTGAATTCCTTGGTTGTCCACCAGAATGGCTTTCCTTCTGGGCCTGTCCTCTTGGGGCTGGGTTTGCTGAAAGGGGGCCCTGTGTCCTTTACCAGCCCACCGAAGCTACCATACAGAAAGCAGAAGTCGGCTTCTAGCATCAGATGGCATCCTGAAGCCAGTGTGCCCTGTTTCAATGCAGGCAGGCCCCTGTCCCTGGTGTGTGTGACCTTGAGGGGGCCCTGAAGCCCCTTCTGCTCAGGGGCTGAATACCATGATGGGAGGCTGAGACAAACTCAGGCACACGGGTGCGGAGTTGGCTGTTTGTGTTCATTCGATGATGTGTGGCCTTCTTAGATCTAGAATTCCAGGTTTCCCCCTTCTCTGTGTGAGTGATTTCAGGAATCTAGGGAGAACACAGCTTCAACTCTGTCCTCTGCTCTGCCCAACAAGTGTGTGAGTGACAATTGTGATAGACAATCCAATACTGAAAGACACGGTCACTGCCTGGAAAGGCAGGACAGCAGGAGCCCCGTGCAGGAGCCCACAGAACAATGGAACAGTTTGACTCCAAAGGAAAGAACTGACCTCAAAATCCAGGAGGAAGAATGACGAGCAGCACATGGCACATCCTCTTTCTCTTGTGCATGAAAAGGAAGCTGATCTCACCAGTAATCAAACCCTTAGCAATTTAAACAAAGGCACACCCACTCTCCCAAATTGCCAGCAAGAAATGCCAACAGAGGGGCTGCCAGGCACCCTCTATGGACCCAGCCGTCCTGTAGGTCAATTGAGTAGTCTGAGTGGTAGCTGCCCAGGTTTTCAGACTAAGGGAGGGGGGTTTCAAGTCAACAGAGGATAACTGGGAGCCAGGCAGTGGGGGCTGGGGCAGTGGGAGGATAGGATAGGATGTAGATAATGATGTACTAGGGAAATTGGGGCTAGTAATTGGGGCTAGTTGCTAGTAACTCGAGCAACAGGGGCTTGGGATAGTGGGCTTTTAGAGCATCAGGAATTGGGGCAGTAAGGGTCAGGAGCCTTGAGGGCTGGGGAATGAGGGTTAGGAGTAGGTGAGAGCTGGGGACTGGGGGTAAGGAGCAACTGAGGGCTGGGGATTAGGGGGTCAGAAGCTTTTAGGGCTGGGAAGTGGGGGTCAGGAGCAGCTGAGGGCTGGGGAGTAGGGGTCAGGAGCAGCTGAGGGCTGGGG
>NW_022196911.1:115398238-115403799 GCF_008632895.1 Mastomys coucha | reverse complement strand
GGGAGTGGGGGTCAGGAACAGCTGAGTGCTGGGGAATGGGGGTCAGGAGCAGCTGAGGGCTGGGAAGTAGGGGTCAGGAGCAGAGAGGAACTGGTGTAAATAGGGGTGTAGGCAGTTGGTGCTGGCACAGTGCCCTTTCTTTGCAGCCTGAAGTGTGGTGTCCTCCTTCTGCTCCATGGGTGGCTGTCTCCCAGGGCCAGTCTGCTCAAAGCCCAGCCACAGGCCTGTCTCCCTTTCCCTTCTCATTGAACATTCCTTGGAGGTTTTTGATCTTTTTTCAAGGACCCATTGACTACGTTGCCCACATTTTAAATGTCTTTCTGTTGCAGTGGTTTCTAAGGGCTATTGATCCAGTTGGCTTGTTCTCAGACATGCTTCAGTGTTCCTGAAGGGCTGCCCACACCACCACTGCCCTCTGCTGTTGCACAGGGGCCAGTAGAGACTGTGAGCGGGCTGCAGGTCCCAATCTGGCTGTGATTTCATCAGGCAGGTGGGAGGCAGACATGGAGCAGAGCCACACTGCTCAGGGCCAAGAGCTGTGTGACTCAGCAAGCTCCTGTTGGATCCTAACCAGGCTCCTCACCTGGCCCCTCACCTTGCCCCTCACCTGGCCCCTTATTCGGCTCTCACCTGGCCCTTTACCTGACTTTCACCTGGCCCTTCACCTGGTCTCTCACCTGACCCTCACCTGACTTTTCACCTGGCCCCTCACCTGGCTCTTCATCTGGCCCTCACTTGGTCCTCCTCACCTGACCTTTCACTTGGTCCCTTACTTGGCCCCTCACCTGGCTCCTCACCTGCCCTCACCTGGACCCCACCCAAACTCTATTTTTTATCCTTACCTGGGCTCTGTTCTGGATTCCTCACCTGCATTCCTCATCTGGCCCCTCACCTCCACTCCCTCCATCCATGGTTCACTCCATTTGGCATCCTGTTCCTCTGAAGGGGGCTACTAGGAGAGGAACACCCTGAGGCCCTCTCTGGACTTTGCCCAGAGCCCCTGACATGGGGGCGGCCAGTCGTGGTCCTGTGGTGTCTCTTGCTGAATGTGTATTTTCAGAAGCTGTGGGGGACGTCATGTGTATAAAATTAGCCTTGCCTTGTTGGCCCCTTTCAGGCTAATTCGGAGTGAAATGTTTTAGCGGTGGTGGGCTGATTCTACAGGAGAACAAGAGCTAATTAAATTCCCCCTGACCATCCAGCAGTAAATTATTTATATCCAGACAGATGCAATCTAATCTGCAGCATCCAGCTTGGCCCAGCATGCCTCCCACTTGGAATTTCAAGGGGAGAGGAATAAAACGGAGTAGAGTCAAGTACTCAGGGGGAGGTCGTGGAGGAGGGAGAGACAGAAGCTGGCTCCTCTGTGGACCCTGACAGAGAAGAAGCTGAGGGCATGGCCAGCTTCGGTCTCCCACTTTGGGGTTCTGGTAGCCTTGGCCTCTGCGCCATTACTTGAAGATAGAGCGAAACATAATCGCTAGGCCAACGGACTGGTCTATTTGACAGGATCTTGGTTGTTTTGGGAGGGGGGTTGAGGGGTGGGGTTAATCTCACTAATAATCTTGCTAACCCATGTGACCGAGTCTTCGTGTAAAGACCCACGGTGGCACTTGGTGGCTGCTGAGTGGCTGCTGGTTTGCATCTTGGAATGTATTAGTTCACTCTGTTGCATGTCCAGCCCAGGACTCACGGAACTGGACTCCTCCCTACAGGACCAGAGACAGACCTTCGTTCGCCTCACCTCCCGCCTTGTACAGGTGTGGCCAGGACACTGGGCCTGATAGGAATGAGTCTCCTTTTCCTGGGAGGAGCAGGGTTGAGCCTGGGAGGATGCCTGTGCATTGAGCCAGCTGAGGTGTTTGCTTCTGGGACTCTGTGCCACAGGACACTTGTCACAGACACACCAAGCCACCAGCCACAATGGTGACACTGTTAAGGTAGTCCAGTAGTGCCTTTTTAAGTGGGGTCTAAGATTGGTCTCTCACTCCTGACTTTGGGGACTCTCCCCGTCTGCCTGTCACTGAATCCATGGTGGTATTCTCTGCTTACCTCTGCCCTCTGGAAGTATCTGATGCAGACAGGGGCCTGATACATGTGTGGGACCACAGGGCAAGGCTGACCGACCAGTTTCTTATACATCACAGGCCTCCTTTTCTTCCCATCAGGCTCTAGATCTGCAGCTCTGAGGCCACTTTGAGGTCTTGGGGAAATGTGACCAAGTCCCAGTGAGGCACAGGGAAATGAGTTTTTAAAATGGAGAAAAGGCCTAAGAAAACTGAGTTGTCTTAGGGAAATCTTGACTTAGGCTCTGGTCTCCTAAAGCATTTGGGAACTACTCTTTTGGAATTACTGTCTGTCACAGCTTAAGGTTCTGCTCAAGCCTTTCTTTGGGGACAGAGTTGGTTTTGCGGGGGATAGTGATGTACCACTTGTCTCTGTCTAGTGGGAAGATCTGTCTGTCCAGAGTCAGCTGGACCCCCAGAGACCCATTCATCTCATCAAGAATGGCCTTGGAAAGCATTTTATTCCCCTGAGCCTCAGTTCTGCATCTGTGAAGTGGGTTGATCCCACTACCCAAGACTGTCGAGATGATGAATAGCTGGGACATTCTCAGGCAGTGTGCAGTGTGCAGTGCTAGGCCCAAGCCAGGTCAACATCTACAACCTATTGAGCTGGCAGTGCCACTGGATGGCAGGGTTGTATGAATTATGGTATCTGACAAGCGTCCCCTTCCTGGTGAAGCTGGGCTGCAGTGATGGCTCCTAGTACCCATCTTGGATGAGAAACTGTCCCTGAGGCATGAGCTACGTGCCTGTAGTCACTGGTGTGCCCACTGGTTGATGTTACTGGACATAGCAGGGCCAAATGGCTAGCTACCATTCATTAGCCACACACTGTTCCTCATGAAGATAGTGATGTAAACACCGGAGTACTGGTTCCAAGCAGTCCTTGGACCATCGTTAGAAAGAAGTAGGATGTCTGCCTGCTCAAGCACTCCACTGTCACTTTGTCCATCTACTTCTCTATCTGCGTATCTGTCTGTCTGTCTATCTATCTATCTATCTATCTATCTATCTATCTATCTATCTATCTATCATCTGTTTATCATCTATCTATCATCTATCTATTAATCTATCTTTCCATCTACCCATCTATCATCTATCTTTCTTTCTATGGTTATTAATCTATCTTTGCATTGACCAATCTAGTATGTATCTATTCTTAATCTGTTGATCTATTATTAGTCTGTCTCTCCCTCTATCATTAATCTGTCTTCCCATCTTCCTATCTACCAATCTACTCTCTATCATTTATCTATCTATCTATCTATCTATCTATCTATCTATCTATCTATCATTAATCTTTCTTTCCATCTACCTAACTATCCACCCCATCACCATACCTATCCATCCATCCATCTATCTACCCATTTACTTATTCACTAGATCATTCACCCACTATTTACTACCCATCCATCAGTTCACTCCCTTATCTGCCTATCCACCCATTACCCATCAACCCATTCATCTGCCCACTCATCTGCTCTTTATCTACTCTCTTATATTATGTCCATCCACACATTCATCTGTCTTTCATCTCTCTCCCTACCAACATCCATCCATCTACCTGCCTTCCATCCATTCACCTATCCATCTGTCCATGTGTCTGTCCACCAATTTATCTGCTCAGTTACCTCTTATGACCCACCTACTTTCCATTTATAATCAATTTATCTACTTACCTACCATTCACCCACTCAGCCTCTTGTTTGTCCATGTATGCATGCATGCATGCATGCATGCATGCATCCATCCATCCACCCACCCATCCATCCATCCACCCATCCATCCACCCATCCACCCATCCACTCACTTGCCCATGAATCCATCTATCCTGCATGAAATCGAGTAGTACATAGTTTATTATAAGAATTATTTCAGGCCCCAGAGACAGCAGTAAGACAAAACAAAACAAACATCAACAAACCACCTAAACAAACAAACAACAGGATCCCTCCCTCCCTCCCTCCCTCCTTCCCCCCTCCAATGGGATCTCTTCTAGTAAGAACAACTAAGCTGGTCCAGAAGGGAGTAGGGGCCACTTGGATGCTGCTGCCCACTCAAGGGCTACATGTCCAGGAGAAAATAGCCAGTTTCTAAGGATCTGAAGGTAAGGGGTTCCAAGGTCATCTTTGCGGATGATACCCAGTGTGTGGCCACTGTGTGAGCTTTGCCATCCCTGAGGCAGGCTCAGTCTCTAGGCTTCTGTAGCCCATCCCTGCCCTCTGCCAGCTTCCTTGCCATGCAGCCCTGGACTCAGCCCCCTCACACTGTGTGCCCTCTCTCAGCAGGCTCAGCGGTGTTCCATGAGGGTTGAGAATGTGGCTAATGAGCAGCTGACCTAGGGCTGTGAGTGGCTATTGAGATTCCAGTAAATTTCCAAATGTGTAGGACTGGTGCTTCTCCTCATCTGGAGCAGCAAGCACTGCACCCATGCAGGGAAGCCTCATTGTGCACTGTGGAGCTGGAGGCAACATCTTACCTCCAACAAGGGCAGCGGGAAGTTCCTATGGCTCTTGTGCTTGGCTTTAGGAAGATTCTCCCCATGCTGTCTACACCAACCGTGCTGTCTGTCTGTCAGTCCTTCCCTGCATCTCGCTTTAGGTTGACCCTGTTCTACTGAAGTCACATGTACAGGGTTTCACCTACACTTGGGTTCTCAGCTCTTCAGTGAGCCCAGATGTCCCAGATGTTCCAGATGTTGTCTTTAGGGCCTCTCAGCATGTACGTGGACACCCAGGTGGATGCATGTGCAGATCTATACAACACCCCATCTCCTCGGGTATATTTCCAGCCACCAAACAACCAAGCAAACACTTTATCTAGGCAGAACATGCTCTTCTGCTGGCTGGTATCACAGATGAGCCACGAATCCTGCATCTGCCTCCTTAGCTCAGGGAATATCTGCCTTAGTCTGGCTTCTCTTGGATTTGAGCACCTGGAAATTTTATTCAAGCTGAATCTTAACATACTTGGAGCATTTCTTTTCCCTCTGGTCATTTCTGTCCCTCCCTTGTCCCAGCACAGGACTTTGGCACCTACCTGCCAGCTGATTGGGGTCTTGTCCTAGGCAGGTTCTGCCTGAGACCCATTCATCACCTTCTGGATCATTAGCTCAGGTGTTAAAGAGATTGAGGCTTCTCAGGGAGGAATTGCATGTCCCATCATGCCTCATACACTGCTCTTGACCATGACAGCTATCCCTTCAATCTGTGATGGCACAGCAGAGGCAATCTGGTCCAGTTTCACCAAGAAAATATCTCCAGAGCCTCTCAGACACTTTACCAAGTGCTAATTAGGCAGCACACAGGGGTGTGAGCTGATCAGCAGCTCTGACTTGGTCTAGTCTATCTTTACCTGAGTTACTAGAGCCCTTAGAGGTTGGCTCTTCTGGAGGTTCCTTCACCCTATAGGCTGTGGGTGTGGGATGGAGGTGTGTTACAGTTAGATTCCTGTTTGTTTGTGTTTGAAATCTCTCCCTCTCCCTCTCCCTCTCCC
>NW_022196911.1:115380969-115398032 GCF_008632895.1 Mastomys coucha | reverse complement strand
CCCTCTCTCTCTCTCCTCCTGCCTACCCGTGAGTGATTCCCAGCATCCACCCCTGTCCTGGGTTTCTTCTCTCTGTGTGGTCAAGTGGCTTCTGAGCTGTGGAGGGAAGTTGTTCTTTTGTGCCTCCGAGTCTCACAATCACCACCGAAATCATCTGTCATGACCATGACTACCATACATCACCATTATTATAATCACTACCACCACCACCATGACAATCACACCACCACTGCTGCCATGACAACCAATCACCACTATCAATATGTCACTATCAGCAGCAGCATCACTGTCATCAGTCAGCACTATCATCACTGCCATCAACATCAGCAGCAGCAGCATCAAGTAGATCATCATCATCAGTATCATCATGAACAACATCAATATCAACTTCATCATCAGCATCGTCATCATCATCAACATTATCATTATCATCGTCATTGTCATCACCAACATCACCACCAATATCACTATCATCATGAACAGCATCTTCATCAACTTCATCAAAATCATTATCATCATCAACATCAACATCTTCATCATCAACAACATTATTATCAACATTATCATCAACATCATTATCAACATCAACATCAACATCATCATCATCATCATCAACACAACATTGTCAACATCATCATCAACGTCATCAACATCATCATCAACACCATCATCATTGCCATCAACATCATTGTCAACATCATCATTTTCAACATCAACATCATTGTCGACATCAGCATCAACAACATCATCAGCATCATCATCACCACCACCACCACCAATTACTCTACCCTCCCTCACCATTGTCACATCACCCCTCTATCTTTGGCAGCCTTACTGCTGCTACTTTCTCCTCCCACCACCACCAGCTATGCTCATCCGGCTATGACCTGAGTTCTTGACTCCCCTTGGAAGCTTGCTCTGGGACTCTATAGTGCAGCTCATAGGTTGTTTGAGGACCGACGTGCCTGGGTGTGAGTCTTCAGTTGCCCCTCCTGGAGCATAAGTCTCACGAGCCCAGCTCCCAGTGGCACGAAGCTCCAGTGGAGAACTTGGTGGGGGCGAGTGTGGAGGATAAAGACAAACGATTTCAGGGTTTAGAAAGTTAGGAAAAGACACAAAGCAAACAGACAGATGGAAGCCAGACTCACAGAAGGAGGCCTGAGCCTAAAAAGCTGCTCTCTGAAGGTCGGCAGGTGAACAACGGATGGAAGTTCTGATCAATCGATTGATTGACTGTGTTGCTTCCTCATCCCCTGCTGCCTGACTGAAGCAACTGAAGGGAGGGAGGGTCCTCCTCACGGCCCACTGTCCAGCCCATGGCAGCATCCACACTGCAATCAGCAGGCAGAAGAGGCTGAATGCTGGTGCTCTGCTTGGTCTGTTCAGTTGGGATCTGAGGCACCCTTGGGATCTGTCCCTCTCACTTAACCCTTCCTGGACTGGTGTTTCTGGAAACATCCAAAGGCAACATCATCACTGGGGTTATTAGTCCGATCGAGTCGATGATCTGGGACACAGAATGGGAACTGAGGGGTCGGGAGCCGCTGACCAGAATGACCACCTCTGTGGGAGGAAACATTTTAAAGCTGCTCTTCTTAGGCAAGGGATGAGGGTCAAGAGTCACACAGCAGATGCAGCCCCCTCAGACAGTCCCGCTTCTGCTAATTAACTATCCCAAGGCACAGCAAGAGAAGGAAAGTGGCCGCGGCATTTTCACGAAGTGAGAAGATACCATTTTTTTTTTTTTTTTAAATTTGAAGGCTGTACAAAAATAAAATGACAGGCAGTCTCACTTATGAATACTGGTGCAACATTTTAAATAAAATATTGTAAAATGGGATCCAAATACTGCGTTAAGATAATAGTTCTCATCAAAGCCCCTTTTATCATCATCGTGTCCATGCAGAGTTTATTCCAGGAATAAGGAAAGCTCGCTTGGCACGAGGTTCACTTATTCACATCACTTGTACCTGCATGGATGTCTGTGTGGTATGTTAGTATTTGTTGCCCACAGACATCAGAAGAGGGCATCAGATCCCCCAGAACTGGAGTTAGGGATGGTTGTGAGCTGCCACGTGGGTGCCAGGAACTGAACCCAGGTCCTCCATGACAGCAGCCAGTGCTCTAATCACTGAACCATCTCTCCAGCCTGCTGGCTTTTTCTTGGGTATGCAACCATAAAAATTAAATCTGAATCAAGGATGGCGGCTGTCACCACTGTCTCACCTGGATCCCGAAATCTTAGCCAGTGTAGCCAGGAAGAATGGCAAGAGGAACTATGGGAAGGAGGAGGTGAGAGTCTCTGGTACCTGTTACAACTTCGAAGTTGGAAAATTCCAGAGAACTGATGAGAAACTAAAAATTCAAAAAGAAATCTAATTATGTATTTATGTATGTATCTATCCATAATCTATCATGTGTTAATGTATGTATGTATGCATGTATGTACCTATAATCTATCATGTGTAAATGTATGTATGTATGTATCCATAATCCATCAAGTGTAAATGTATGTATGTATCCATATCCACCATGTGTAAATGTATATATGCATGTATCATAACCCATCATATGTAAATGTATGTATGTATGTACATATGTATGTATGTATGTATGTATGTACCTATCTAAAATTCATTACATAATATAGATATATCTATGGGTATATGGATGTATGTATTCATAATCTATCATGTATAAATGTATACATGGATGTATGTATGTACCTATCTAATATCCATTATACAACATAGATGTATCTGTGCATGTATGTATCATCATGCATGTGTATATTTATAATCTATATTAATATATTTTATCTATAATGCACTATGTATGTTTGTGTATCTACCTGTAATCACCATGCATCTTTCTTTCTGTTTATAATTTAGCATGTATAAACATATCTAACTATGTATTTAGGCATCTATCATCCATCTTTGTATCTATATATCATCTATGACCTATCATGCATATATATGTATACTTATATACATATATGTATCTATTCTGTTTATATGTAATATATCATATATGTATGTATATATGAATGTGTTTATTAATATCACATCATATATATGCCTCTATATATACCTATTATCTATGTATGTATCTACCTGTTTGTAACAACGGTAATTAAGTGGAACACCTAGGATCGAACTCAAGAAGACCGATGTGGACTGGGCACAGACAACCAATTGAGTTCCTGAAGAACATTCTGTCTACCTGCAGAGACTCCTGGTGAGGCACAGATTAAAGCCATTCATTCAGTAAATATTTGTTGACTGCTTTCTAAGTCCCAGACCTAGTTCAGGCCCTGGAGCCATAACGGCGGGAGAAAAGAAAGGGAGAGCAAAGCAAACAGGACAGACAGTACAACCAGCACCGCGCTGGGGTCTTAACTAGGAAGCCAAACAACTGGGAAAATGATGTCATAGATGTGGTCGTTCTTAGGGGGAGTACTCATCTGGGGTGCTCGGTGGTAGGGGGCATAAAGGCTGTGCCACCATGTGGTATGTGAGATGTTAACTCGATTGCTTGCTATTCAACATTTCCTGGCTTGCGTGTTTCCTACATGACCCGCAGCTGCCTGCATCCCACTCCTTCCTGTTTGCAGAGCTCGATGCCTTAACCTCTGCACACTATCAAGTGTGTGAGGATCTGGATCTTTCTTTCAGAACATCGCATTCCTCACCTTAACAGTCTTCTACTCTGTCATCCGCAAAGCCTTGTTTTTCCTGTAATGGGAAATCCATGGCTCCCAGACAGGCAGCAGAGTCGGCAGCACCCAATGGCTTGGTAGAAGCCTAAGTGCCAGCATCGTCCTCAAGATCTACGAACGTAAACATCAGCACCTAAGTAAGATGCGTGGGCCAGGTGCTGCGGAGCGTGCCTGCAGTCCTTGCCCGCAGCTCTGGGTCGGGGCTCTGACTTTGAGTATTAGGCCAACGTAGTAAGTGCTTTACTGACGGAGCATCTCTCCAGCCTCTGAGTATGTGTGCTTTGTGAGCATGGCTTCCCTCTAGTCTCCTGAGGCAGCCTTCTTGGGCTGGACCACCATCCCGGGTAGCTGGGGCTCCTGGAGAAGGGACGTAGGCAGGCTTTGAGGGGTACTGAGGGGGCCTCATCATAAGTACATGAGCCCTTTGGAGAACAACAGGGAGTTGTATTCTCTCCTCTCTGCGGGCAAGATGAGTCCCAGGGGCCACAAATATAAGTTAATCCTTCCAGCCCGGGATGGTGTGGGCAAGGGAGAGAGCTGTGGATGGCAGGGCACCCTTGTGTCTGTCGAGTGACTCTCTTTCAGAACTGCATGTTGTCAGAGGCCTTCGAAACAAAATCTGTGAGCTGGGCAACTTGCAGGGAGGGCCTCTGAGGCGCCCAGAACTGCACACTACCTACCTTCCCTTCCTCATAAAGATACCACAGTAGCTCAGAGCATCGCCTGCTTGCAGGGAGCCAGAACTCTGAGCAGCAACTCTGCTGAGAACTGTTGGTGTTCCGTGGTTCTTGGAGGAAGTAGGGGACCAGGCAAAGAAACACCCTGTGGCTGCCAGGGCTTCTGAACAGAGAAAGCAGGACATAGCTGGTTCTAACCTAGGGAGATGGCAGATGACTTTAGTGTGACTATAGGAGGATCAGTCAGAGCCACAGGGAACTAAGGCTGGTGTGTGTGTGTGTGTGTCTGTGTGTGGGTGTGTGTGGTGTGTGTGTCTGTGTGTAGTATGTGTGTGTGTCTGTGTGTGTGGTGTGTGTGTCTGTGTGTGTGTATGTCTGTGTCTGTGTGGGTGTGTCTGTGTGTGTGTGTGTGTGTGTGGTGTGTGTGTGTATGTGTGATGTGTATGTGGTGTGTGTGTGTGTGTGTAGTGTGTGTGTGTCTGTGTGTGTCTGTGTGTGTGTGGTGTGTGTGTATGTGTGTGGTGTGTGTGTGTGTGTGTTTGTATGTGTATGTGATGTATGTGTGTGGGTCTGTGTGTGTGGTGTGTGTGTGTATGTCTGTGTCTGTGTGTGTCTGTGGGTGTGTGTGGTGTGTGTGTATGTGTGTGGTGTGTGTGTGTGTGGTGTGTGTGTCTGTGTATGTCTGTGTGTGTCTGTGTGTGTGGGTGTGTGTGTCTGTGTGTGTCTGTGTGTGTGGGTGTGTGTGTCTGTGTGTGTCTGTGTGTGTGTGTGTGGGTGTGTGTGGTGTCTGTGTGTGTCTGTGTGTGTGTGTGTGTGGTGTATGTGTATGTCTGTGTCTGTGTGTGTGGGTGTGTGTGGTGTGTGTATGTGTGGTGTGTATGTGGTGTGTGTGTGTGTGGTGTGTGTGTCTGTGTGTGTGTGGTGTGTGTGTCTGTGTGTGGTATGTGTGTATGTGTGTGGTGTGTCTCTATGTGTGTGGTGTGTGTGTGTGTCTGTGTGTGGTATGTGTGTGTATGTGTGTGTCTCTGTGTGTGGGTGTGTGTGGTATGTGTGTGTGTATGTGTGTGCTGTGTCTCTATGTGTGTGGTGTGTGTGTGTCTGTGTGTGTATGTCTGTGTCTGTGTGTGTCTGTGTGTGTGTGGTGTGTATATGTATGTGTGTGGTATGTGTGTGTGTGTCTGTGTGTGTCTGTGTGTGGTATGTGTGTGTGTCTGTGTGTGTGTCTGTGTGTGTGTATGTCTGTGTCTGTGTGTGTGTCTGTGTGTGTGGGTGTGTGTGGTGTGTGTGTGTATGTGTGTGGTGTGTCTCTATGTGTGTGGTGTGTGTGTGTCTGTGTGTGTGGTGTGTATGTGTATGTCTGTGTGTGTGTGTGTGTATGTGTGTGGTGTGTGTGTGGTGTGTCTCTATGTGTGTGGTGTGTGTGTGTATGTCTGTGTCTGTGTGTGTGTGTGTGTGGTGTGTGTGTGTGTATGTGTGGTGTGTGTGTGTATGTGTGGTGTGTGTGTGTGTATGTGTGTGTGTGTGGTGTGTGTGTGTATGTGTGGTGTATGTGTGTGTGTGGTGCGTGTGTCTATGTGTGGTGTGTGTGTGTGTGTATGTGTGTGTGTGTGTGTGTGTAGTCCATACACTGAGCATATTCTGCGAAGAGGGGTAGCAGTGGCCCAGCCTTCTCTGTCATATCTGGTTCTCTCCATTGCCTTCCTCTGTTGGTTGGCCATGTGCAGTGAGAACCAGTCAGGCAGCTGCTGAGCGGAGCAAGCAGCGCTCTCCTTTCTGCCCCAGAGTTCTCTGGAATGTACTACACATTCATCTGGGCTCAGGTGCCTGATTGTTTTGGTGAGAGAATTCAGTCCTGATGCCAAGGAGAGAAGGGATCAGAAGACACATCTGGGGACTTGGCTCCTGGGAGAGGCGTCCCAGCCCAGGTCTTCCTCAGTCTCTCAGGGGCAGCGGAGTTAGAATAGAAAACTCATCAGTAATGGTGTTGGCTGTGCCCTGACTGGTGCAGCACTTCTCCAGCCCGGGCTGGGCTTTGTGGGTCCTTCCCTGGTTGGGAGGCTTCTGCCCTCCATCCACACCTCATCCCAGCCAAGCACAGTGCGGCCCAGAAGGGAGCGGACACCCTGCAGGTTACCTTTGCCGAGACAAGTCTTGCTGCTTGGAGTTTCCTGGAGCCTGTTGTCAGGGGTAGCGAGGCCAGTGTCCACACAGGTGCCTTGGCAGCTTGGAACCTTGAGGAGGGCACATCTGATGTATCCCAGCTCATGAACGTGCAGGGACAGGGACAGGGATGAGGGAGCAGTGAGCCATGCTTTCAATGAATGCAAGCCTCCTTCTTGGCTGGAAACAGGTCCCTCAGTGTTGGAGAGAAAGATGTCCTCTGCCATCTTGCGTGCGGTGTGGTGGTGACAGATGGAGATACAGGACAACAGCCTTTGCCTTCCACTCATGGGACCCCTTTCAGTTCTAAGAAACCTGCTCATTCCAAATGGATTCGCTTTTAATTCATTGTCCACACCTGTGTCCATGGGTTTGACAAGATGGCTTTTGTATACACACACACACACACACACACACACACACACACACACACACACACACTGGGGGGAGGGAGAAGGGGAGGAAGAAGAGAGAGAGAGACAGAGACAGAGAGAGACAGAGACAGAGGCATAGAGACAAAGAGAGAGAGACAGAGAGAAAGACAGAGACAGAGAGAGACAGAGACAGAGAGACAGAGAGAGAGGAGTGTGCGCATGTACTGGACCTGCTGAGGGTCACAGTCAGGTGTGGTTGGGGCCCCAGGAAAGTGGCAGTGCTGCCCAGAGGCTGGGTTGGATAAAGGAGCCACAATAGAAGTTCCCTGGGCAAAGAATGAAAGGCTTTCCCCTGGGCTTTGAAAGGGAATTAGAAAGGAAGGCAGCATGGGGCTGGCTGGGAAGAAGCGAGGTGGCAGGTGTCTACCTCTAGGTGAGGCTACCAGAAGACCTTGCTGGGCCTCAGGAGGTTGAACATGGCTGGCGTGGTCACAATCTGCAATCAGGGAACTTAGATTGTGTGGCTAATCAACTCTAGCAGGGGCCCTCCCATTTCTCAAAGATGTCTTTTGGAAGTCGGGAGGCAGGGACAGGGGCAGGGACAGGGGCAGGGGACTGTGCTGACAGGGGCTCCTGGAGCTGAGTTCTGACTTCTCATCTCTTGTGAGCCCCAGCATGATGTTCCATAGGACTTCTCCCTTTCCTTCTGTTTTAACAATAGGAACTATCAAAGATGCTTCCAGGCCAAGAGATGAAGTCAAGAAGCGGGGAGAGAGAGAGAGAGAGAGGGAAAGAGAGAGAGAGAGAGAGAGAGAGAGAGAGAGAGAGAGAGAGAGAGAGAGAGAGAGAGAGAGAGAGAGAGAGAGAGAGAGAGAGAGAGAGAGAGAGAGAGAGAGAGAGAGAGAGAGAGAGAGACTCTGGCAGGAGCTTTCCTCCCCCTTAACGAGGAGGTGGGTGTAGCGTGTTTTTATTTTATGGCACTTTTTTGTCCCTCACCACTCTGGGGGAGATGGCAGTGTGTGAGTTTGGGGTGCGGGTGTGTGGGGGAAGGTCCTCTCCTGGAGGAACAGTACGAGCAGATGTTACACCCCCATGTCTAGAAGGTGGGGGTGAGGACAGGCCTGGTTATGTAAGGGGTGGAGGAGGAGACACAGCAGTCCGAGGGTGCAGCCTTGGCCCCAGTCCAGCTGAGAGGATGCCAGTCAGGTGCAGCCTATGGAGTCTGGTAGTGGCTGCAGTGGGCACAGCAACACAGGTGGATTCGGGATTCTGGGACTGGCGGGGCAGGTGCATGGCGGAGGTGGCCTCTAAGATACGGGGAGGCTCATGAGAGGACTGGGTACCCCCTGCTTTCTTTTCTCTTCCCTCCTGCTTGTGAACTGATTGAGCAAACCAGTTCTCCAGCAACCAACTGGGGAGGCATTTCCTCGATGCCTCCCTCCGCAGGCACTGTGATCACATGACCGTGGAGCGGGCCCACGGTGAGGGGGCCGAGGCGCAGCTGTCGGAGCCTCCTGGTGCCCAAGCAGAGAAGCTTCTGGGACTTTTCCACCACGTGAATACCGAGGCTTGGTCCTCAAGGTCACCGAGAGACCTGGACAGGCACTACGGAAACAGCGACTTTCTGTGCTTGGTGCCACCGTAGCTACTCAAGACACCCAGAGTGTGATGGTCAGAGCCCCTTGGGCCCTATGTCCACCCCACCACGCAAGAGGGCTGCCCTGCAGTGCCTCAGCAGGCTGGTGGCTCTTGAGTCCCTCAGTCTCTTAGTGTCCTCTAGCTGCCTGTCATCTGCTTGATGTCCACTTCTTCAGGTGGCTTGGGGTACACCCCATCTGTTCCAGCTCACCCCACATCCTTCCCTGCCCTGTTTGGACCACATTGATAGCGTCTCTTCAGGTTGACCAGTTGTTCCGAATACTTCCTGGGCAGTAGCCAATACCTGGCCTGTGTGTCGACTCCAGCACCATCTGTGCTAATGAGTTCACAGGCTCTGCCCCCATGACGCTGGCACAGGCCCAGAGTGTGCAGTCCTCTCGGTACCTACTCTTTTCTGCCTGGTCTTTACTCATCCGCTTGTCTCCTTTGCTTAGTAAGGAGGGAGGGTAGAGCTGACTGGAAGTTCTTGATTCTTCCGTGCTAGTAGTAGTTAGTGGTTCTCCATCACCAGCCGTGGAAAACCCAGCACCTTGCTGTGCTCCGAGGTTCTCTGTTGCTGGAGAATTTTGTCCTTGGAGGGTGATAGCTCTGGCCCTTGGGTCTCACTGGAAGCCCCTGGAATGATCCTGAACTCTCTCAGAAAAAGTGCTCAACAGGGAGTGGAGGAGGTGGGCTCAAAATGGCTGCACAGTGGTTTTGGAGAATCTCTAACCTTGAAAGTGAGGAACATCTTGGTGGTCAGAATGGTTCCCAGCAGGCCATTGCATACTGGGCTCCTGAGGCACGTGTGTGAAGCAGGGTGGCCTGAAGGAGTCTGTGCCTGCGTAGACCAGGGTGGTGGCCACTGGCTGGTCTGAGCAGTGGTGCCACTCAGCACAAAAGCGCAGCCCCTCAGGAGTGGTTCTGCTGCTGGAGTACATGTGTGCTTCCTCAGTTACAGGTCGGCTAGATTAGATTATATGAGGTCTATTATTAAGATTAATTTCACCCATTTTATTTATTTTACTTAATTAAAAAAACATTTAAAAAATTTAAAATAAAAATGTTGAAATTCTTGTTTATTCAGTGTGTGTCTCCATGTGTATGTCCATGTCATGGTATGTGTGTGGAGATCTGGAGACGATTCTCGGGTTTGGCTCTGTGTACCTGTTCCCAGGGTGGAACTCAGGTAGTCATAGTTGGTGGCTTTTCCTACTGATTCACATTGCTGGCCCTGCTTTGAAAAAGCTCTGAGTTTTACTTTTTAAAAGATGGCTGTTAGAACCCGCCGTGGTGGAGCTTGCCTGTAATATTAGCCTGGGAGGAGGGGGGATAGGAAGTGGGAGGAGGCTGAGGCAGGAGGATCAGGGATTCAGACACTCAGTGTGATCCTCAACTGCTGGTGAGTTAAAGGCCAGACTGGACACGTGAGACTCTGTCTCAAAACAAAATAACACCCCACACCCCTAAAAACCCTCCAGACCAAGAAAGAAAGAAACAAAGAAAAAAAAAAGAAAAACTATAAATGGTTACTAAAACATTAAATGTTGCTGTTACATTGTCTCTCCTAATCAGATTGGTCTAAGCCCTGGCTCTCTGCCATGAAGCTGGGCTCCCTTGTGCCTCAGTTTCCACATCCAAGAGAGTGGGAAAAGAACCATAGGTGGTCATTTTGTGACTCCTGCTTACATCATGGAGCCCTTGGTATTTCTGACACCGGGGCCCCTGAAGTGAAGCAGCCACCACCAAGGGGTTCTCTGAGCTGCTTAACTCTGAGTTCCTCTCAGTGAGACACCACTAGAGGTTTTGAGAATTATACTCATTTTGTAAATATCTGTTAAGAAATAAAAATAGGCCTATTATTTTATTAACCTTTGCAGCTTTGTAGCTTGGAGCACAGCACAGTAAATGGCGCCTTGAAAAGAAGAGGGGGCCCACCAACCAGCAGAGGCAGTGGAAGAGAAAAGTTATTAGGATATGGGGGAAGTGGATCTGTTCAGCAGTAGTTCTTTGGGGGTGAGCTCCATCTTCTTTGGCAGCAGTTCAGTCCCGTGGCAAACACCAAATACGACCCAGCAGCTGCAGACCAGTCCTCTAGGCAGGCAGACACCAGGCACGAACAGGCAGCTACAGTCCAGTCCTTTTGGTAGGCAGACACTAGACATGAACCAGCAACTGTAGTTCAGTCCTGAAAAAACCCGCCAGACTTGTCAATGGCCTGAGGTGGCTGCGGAAGCGGCAAACTGCTGCAGGAACCTCGCGGGCCTTGGGTAAGTTTCTCTCAATAGTGGGGTTGAGCTCAACACCGCTATGGAAGGTGAACCAATACATGCATGTCGTTAGGGAAGAATAGTGAGGCTGAGCAAACTGAATTAACGTCCAGTGTTCATCCCCACTGTCTGTGGGGTCATATTTATACTCCTTCATCAAACATTTTTTCCCATGTCTGTTATAGCAAAACATTCTTTCACCCATGTCTGCTTCAGAGAAACAGTCTCTCACATGTCTGCTTTAGCAAGGTATCCTTCACCTGTGTGCTCCAGCAAAACATCATTTGACACATCTGACTTTCCAAAGAAACTACAAGTTTCCACTTCAGGTACTGCTGTTGCAGGGTTCCTTAGTTTGGCTCCCAGTACCCATTTTGGGCATCAGTCAACTGCTGTAACTCTAGCTCGAGGGGGGTGGGTTTGGGATGGGGTGGGAGTGGGGGGGAGTTGGGAGGGAACCTGATGCCTCTGGCCCTCACAGGCACTTGTATTTACACATATGTACATACATACCTGTGCAGAGCACCACCCCCATACACACATACACATAATTAAGATAAAATAAATCTTGAAAAGGCTGATACTCAGAAGTTTGAAGGCAGTAGAGAATAAGATTTTGTTTCCATGAAAAGAAACACTAAGGTGAAGGCTGTCGCAGCTGGGGTGCTGGGAAACTTTGCGGGAAACCCCGTGGCCTACCTGGTCACCCCACGGAGGAAGGTCCGTTTCCACCTCCAACGCTAAAGCCATCCAACATCCTGGAGCCCAGAAATGGAAGCGAAACAGAATGGAGAAGGGCTTCTGGAAGCTTCCTCCTGAGGAGTGACTTCCTGACTGACAGCGTGGTCCCTGCAAGGACAGCTGGCTTGGGGCGGGGAGTCTGGGCTCGTGCCCGCCTTCGGGGCGCAGGGAGCCAATGCCAGGGCTCAAGTCAGGGGGAGCCCACATTTCCTCTGCGTTCCTGGCTTCGGGTCACCTGAGCGCTGGGGATGAGCTGCCTCGAGGGACAGGCCTCGCTGCCGCCTGTTCGCCTGCTCGCCTGCTCGTCCGCAGGCATTTGGCTCTAATCACCACAGGCACTTTGCACTCTGCACAGGGTGGTATATCCAGTCTCTTATTTTTATTTTTCCATTTTTGACATTGTCCTTCAGTTCCTCTTCCACGCTCCCTGTTAAGCTGTTAAATCACTCCATTTATTTAGCGTGAGTGTTTCTGAGTATTCATTTTTATCTTGGTGAAAACCAGGCTTGCTCATGGGCACATAATGAAATTGCATAAATATACCCTTAGCTTGGAATCTAATTTATTCTTCCTGTTCATTATGGGGTAGAAGGCCATTATGAAATGTATAACTTTTTTTTCTCAGTGCTGGAATTGAAAGGCTGTGGCTGGGCTCTTTTTATTCTGATGATTTCGTCCTGATTCAATTTAAAGCTGGTTAGGGCTCAAATATTGGAGCATAATTGACAAAGATCAGTGTGGGCTGCAAAGCTAACATCAGGTGGCTTCCCAACTCTACAAGCATGTGGGTTAAGCAGCGGCTTCAGGGGAGGCTCATGTGTCTGTGGAGTTCCAGGGACTTCCAGAAGAGAGGCCTGGGAGAACGATGTCCTGCCCAGTGGAAAGTATGGATGTTCTGAATTTCGTCCAATGGCACGTGCTGGAAGGGTGAGCTCATCTCAGCCCTGAAACTCTCAGAAATGCTTAGACATCCCTCTGGAAACACATCACCTGACCTACCATGACTTGGACCCTGGCCGAGGTCACCAGGTCACTGCCGGAGTCAAGCTTCCCCGTCTTGGCCGAGTCCACTCACAGCAACTATAGATGAAGCATGCGGTATCGAGAGCTGGATGGAGTAGCATTCTGTGAGCTGGGGGAAGAGGGAGGGGAAGGCTATGAGATCCCAACCTGAGCTAAGGAAGTGGAGGCCTCCACCCAGCCCTGAGAGGCCAGCAGGTGCTACATGCCTTAAAGACAAGGAGCCATTTTGCTCGCACATACCCCCTAATTCCTGGGGTCAGAGCATTAGAAAGACCCAAAGCTTAAACCATAATCATGCTGGACATGAGTGCTTTGGGATGTGCAGACCAGGTCTACAAGGATCCGCTTAGACATTCTAGGACAGGCGAGGAGATGTAAGTGATCTACCAGGAGAATGCTAGGCACAGAGGGCACACTAGGTACCCAGGAGAAGCAAGACAAGACAGGCAGGCTGTAGCCAGAGCTGTGGGGACCACGTGGCTCTTTTTCCTGGGACTGGATGACCAGGGGTGAGTGTATGGGGGAGAGGGGACAGCTACTTAAACTTCAGATGAGCAATGAAGAGATGTTGTTGCTGTTATATATCAATAGGTGATAAAGATTGCATGGGGCACACACAAAACAACAAACACCACTTTTGTTATTTTTTTCTAAGGTTCAAGTATAAAGGCATCAGTGTGTCCATTTATCGAAACAACTGTGTCTACTTAAGAGAAAGAGAGATCTCATTTTGTAATCAGTTCCTTAGTGTGTGTGTGTGTGTGTGTGTGTGTGTGTGTGTGTGTACACTCAAGCATCCAGGAAGGCCACAGTGAGTGTCAGATCCCCAGATCTGAAGAGTTACAGGTGGTTGTAAGTTGCCTGATGTCAATAGTGCTGGGAACCCAATTCAGCTTCTCTACAAGAGCATCCCCTGACCCGTGAGCCATCTGTTCAGCCCCTCCTCCTTCCCCCTGACCCCCAAGGCAGAGCCTCTCACTCAAGACCATGGAGCACTACAAGTCAGCCAGCCTAGAGAGAGCCCTAGGGCTCTGTCTCTGCTTCCCCAGCACTAGGCTTGAACCCAAGCTTTTTATGTGGTGCCCAGGATCTGAACTCGGGCCCTTGGGCTTACACAGCAAGCTCTTTACTGGCCAAGTTGTTGGCACAGTTCCTTAGTTCTTACCAAGTTCAACCACAGGAATTGGTCATCGCGCGTTCACCTCGCTGCATCTTATAATAGGACTGGAATCAAGCGTCTCTCTCCCTCCCGCCACAAATCTAACTTCCCTACAGCGAGGCCCTCTGTCCACGTCCTGTCCGCATCCTCTTTACAACCAGCGCATAGACAGTGTCAAGCATTGTGCGTTCTCTGGCGCTATTAGCTTTCTTAGAGAAAATCCCCAAAGTAGATTGTCAGGGCAGGAGATCTGCATTTCTTAAGTTTTAATTTAAAATGACACCTGGATTATTTAGAAAAAGTCAAGGATATTTATAGAAGTCTCTGCACTTCGGGGGATCCTCTATCTATAGTTACTGACATCAGGTAGTATTACTTTTGCAGGATAGTTCTCAGGCAAAGTACAGAAAGCACCCCACCCTTTAACTTACATATACCCAGCCCTGGGAATGCTCAGAATCTTTATTTTTTGGCCACTTGGATTTTTGTAGAGTGGTTATTTGCATAATCTGTTTCTACAGAGTCTTATTTATTTCACAGTGCTCTTTACATATAGGGAATAGTCATGTTTTATTTGACACAGGGTAGGAGTTGTTTCTAGGCCAGTGTGATCAAGGCCATCGCATGATCTTGGGGCATAAATCTGAGCTCACGGGAGTGCTTTTGGAACCTTGTGAGAATCATAGCCAGAGATCCTACAGGCCTATCTCTGCCTGCTGGTCTTACCCTGAAGTTTCTGGACCTGAAGAAACAGCATGTGTCCCAGGCTGTGCTGTTCTAGGAATAGTCTCCACCCTTGCCCACCTGCCCCAAGTGCCTGTGGAATGTTCTGGTCGAGGGCAAGGAGCCATGCCCTCTGAGGGGTGTGGTCATCAGGTTGTCCTACCCGACTGTGACTTTGAGGTGGGAAGAGGCAGGGACAGAGGGGACGTTACAGGGTAGGAAGTAGGCATACATTTGAGGAAATGGCAGAGACAGAGTCTACTACTGAGCAGTATTGTTCAGGAAAAGAGGGGCTGCCAACCTTCCTGGGCATTCCAGGAAAGGCCTGATGTTGTGGGCCACCTTGTGTCTCCATGTGTCTCTGCCTAGCCTCTCCATGGAGGGCTCTTATTCAGAAATGGTCTTTTTCATATGTAGTCAGGTTAGCATGAGTTTATACTAAATGGGGGTGGACCTGAAGACACAACAGACATTTAGGAGAGAGGCCAGGAGGTGGCGGAGGAATGATTTGTTCGGTCTGACAGGAGGCAGACTGGGAGGCCAAAGGCCGCAGCCTCCATGTGACACCCTTCAGATCCTGGCATAGGGACCAATTCCTAGAAACATGGGACCTCTTCTCTTTCTCGATCTTAGCCATGTTGGACTGTGGCCAAGGAGATAATAGAATCTCAGTGGGAGCAGAGGACGGGAGGCAGCTTGGGTCAAAGTTTCTGGCTCCCAAGAGCATCCCAGGATGGGTCTCTGGGTCTACTGAAGTCCTCTGTGCCCTGGAGTGGGCAGGGCAGAGCCTGGGTCCTGATGCTTGAGAGACGTTCTCAATTGACAGGCCAGCTAGATGGCTGTCACGGGGCTTCTGTTTGCTGCAACCGACGTGGTGTTGGTTTCAATTGTGAGGCAGAAAGCATCACAATAAGTCCAGAGACATCGATCTGCATGTCGTATATACCTGTGGCAGTCTCCTAAAACCAGGAGTTCTCCTGCATCCCGAGGCCTGTTGCCCTGGTCAGTCTCGGGAGTACTTGACAGGCTGATGTCTGCGTGGTCAGGTAGTCCCCATTCTGCTACATCCATCCCAGGCTGTTATTTTCCTAAGGGGCCTTTCCCCAAAGCGCAGAGGGACATAAAGTCAAATAAGCCAGAAAAATGACAGCTCTCCCAGTGGCAGGGATGTCATATAGCATGTAATTTTTCACTTGGACACACTGGTTCAAAGTCCCAGTAGATCAGGGCCTGGCCCAGCGACGGCTGCCAATGGTCTTTGTCTCTGTCCAAGATTCCCTTTCTGGATTTCCAGCCAGCTTTTGGGTGCACTTCGGTCCCTGTGTGTTCTCGGCCTTTGGGTTTGTTTAGCAGACCAGTCCTGAGCAGCTGTTCCATTTGAGGAGTGCATCTCGCTCTCAGCAGAGCTGATGTGAATTTGTGGGACCTCTTCGTGCCTGTCACTCAGGGCCTCTCACCGGGAACCACCCTGACGCTGAGACCCACCCCAGACTTAAAGTCTCAGAAATACCTTGGATGACATCATCCTTGCAGTGGATCGGCACCTCAGGGTGACAAAGGCACATCCCTTTAGGAAGCTGTGCCCTCAAGTCAGATAACAGTTTTGTGGTTTTTTTTTGTGACATTGCAGAGTTTGGATTAGAGACAGAGAAATTTCATTTTTCCAAAGTCCATTTTCATATTTAATGCCCAGAGACGTGTGTGTGTGTGCTCGCGTGTGTGTTGTAAAATTGCCCCCAAACTGTCCTCTGCTGTCTTTGGGCTAATTCGACCATTACAAGCTGACCTTGTAGAACAGTTAGTGATCTGATAATGACATGGAGTTAAATGGAGAAAAGTTATAGAAGAGGTTGTACAGTATGCTCCCACTTGGCACCAAAAATACATATCCTATGCCTAGGGAAGTCTGGGAGCATATATATGCGCAAAATGTTAGCACAAGTTATTTCGGGTTAGTGGGATTATGGGATATTTTTATTTTCTTCTTTTTGCATATGTGTAGTTTCTAAATCTTTCTGCAGTGAATATGTATAACTATTATAATAAGGGTAAAATTAGAACCGGATTTTGCCAAAGGCTGCTTGTACCCCCTGACCAGAGATGGCCCAGGCCACCCCTCTTGGGCCACAAAATTCCCTCCTGTTTGGTCTCTGGGCTTTGGGGGGGGGCACCTGGATCTCTTATTTTTTTCTTCTCAGGTCTAGGTGTCTTAGGATGGGCAGGATATGTGCCAGACTGGCTTAGTGTTGATGTTTCAGGATAATTTTTTTAAGACAGCCCCGTCTGACAAAGCGAGGAGTCTCTCAGCAGCCTAGGGGCCTCCCCCACAGGTAAGGCGCCCCGAAAGCTCATCTGCGACCTGAACCATGCCTCTCCTCTGTTCAGCCATCAGCCAGTGGGATGATGGAGCTTAGCTAGGATGTGGCTGGTGTAGAGTGCGGCTGGGGTTTTCTGGGTGTGTTTGGGGTTGTGTGCTGCCTGGGGAGGATTTCTGAAGGCTGGAGCAGGCTGGAGCAGGCCAGGAGGACGACATAGGTGTAGCATCCATCACTGGCTATGGACAGTGGGCAGTTTGAT
>NW_022196911.1:115360969-115375969 GCF_008632895.1 Mastomys coucha | reverse complement strand
CTGCAGAAACCAGCCCCATCCCGTTCTCTCGTGTATGTGTGTGTGTGTGTGTGTGTGTGTGTGTGTGTGTGTAGTGTGTGTGTATGTGTGTGTGTATGTGTGTGTGTGTCATGTGTGTATGTATGTGTGTGTGTGTATGTGTGTGTATGTCATGTGTGTATGTATGTATGTGTGTGTGTGTGTATGTAGTGTGTGTGTATGTATGTATGTATGTAGGGTTTAGGAAGCCAGGTACCTTTTGTTTGAGCCAGCAGCCTGGTTGTTTCCCAAAGACCTGACTTTCCTACCTTACAGAAGAGCAATTGACAAAAGGCAAAGAAGGCAGAGTGAGCTCTCGGTACACATGAGTACAGGGGACTTGGGGGAGAAGCTAGGCTTTGTGCTGTGTGGGCAGCGAGCAAGCAACATGGGTGCGGAAGCTGTGAGGTCCAGCAGGAGTCTTGGAGATGGTCGCTGGTCAGTTTTTCCTCTCCTCTGTGTCCTCTGCCTAGAGGTTCTCAGACAGCTTGGTAGCAGTGCTGACAGAAGGAAGGGATTGACCAGCATCCCAGACTTCCTTGCTCCACACCGTCGACTCGGTGTGACTACCCCAGTGTAGGTTGTCAGGGTGAGGTAGAAGGTGAATCCTGGTCTACATAGCCTCTGCTGCATAGGGCAAGCCAAGGATGGGTACCTCTGTATGACCATCCAGGGCAGCACAAGGAAGTCCGGCGTTCTGTCCACATCTGGCCTCTGGGGCTGGCTTATTTGAGGCAGCAATGTCTGCTTCTTGGCTGAATCTGTTGACCTCAGTAATCTTGGCTCCAACCTCTCTGGAGGTCAGGGCCATTCTGTTTTATGGCCAGACTTATGCACAGGACTGGGCCCCTGTCTAGGCCACCGTCCATCCATCAGTCTTTCCTAGTGGCTGTCAGTGGGGCAGACAGAGCCCCACGGCAGCTCTGTAGGATCCAACGTCACAGGAAAGGTAATAGGACATGTGGGTGGCAGTCCTGGGGCTGCCTCTTTTGGGAAAGGAGTTAGATGCTGCCTCTGTTCAGTTTTTCAACAAAGCTGACTCTGTCAGTGAGCCTAAGAGGGTTGTCTGCTGAGCCCCATGGCTGCTGTCCACTGACTGGGAGCCCTGGGTGCTGTTTCTGTCCTGCTTTGGTAAGTCTCACTGGCCATCACCTGCCGGAGGGGGTGCTTCCTTAAGTGCCTTCCTGCTAGCAGGAAATGGCTGCCAGGCTAGGCAAGCTCTCTAGTCCCATGGCTTTCTAGTGTGGCCCTATGCCTAGGTAGTTGTGTCCCACGCACCGAGTGGATGTGGTAACACCTTTATCCCCTGGATCATAGCTGAGGGACATTCCAGGGACCACTGGAAGCCGCCTGAGGCTCGGAGTCCCTGTGTGGAGGTGAGCTTTGAGCAGAGGGAGGCTGAGAAGGATCCAAAGGTTAGAGGGACCTGTCCTGTGGGTCCAAGCACTTTCCCGGGGTGGGCCGTCTACATTGTTGGTCAACCATTTCTGCCCTGGGGAGGGGGACAACCCTGCCATTTGAATAGTTATTTCAAGAGGTGGAGTTAGGCCAACAACCAGGGGAAGTCATTCCCAACACACCAAGGCCCACTGGAATTATGATTTGCTTTTGGGGGGGGTAGCAGAGATGTTCCCTCAGACACGGGGGTCCTGAGGGGTGTGCCAGTTCCATTTACACAGAGTGGTTGCAGACAACCCTTCAGAGGCCTGGACAGTTCTGGAAGAGGCCTGTGTGAGAGAGAAAGCAGTGTGCAGGAACCGGCTGATGTCATCAGGGCCCAGCCACTCCTGGAGGAGGGGAGTTTTTTTTCTCTGCAGTGAGGATGACAATGTTGTCCACTTTTGGAAAACTCATGTGGGACTTGAGGCTTGGCTCAAGGCAGTGGCTCAGGAAGGGACTACTTGGTGAAGAGGACGTCCCTCTTGGTAGCTGACTTCGGCAGACTCATGGTTCTTGCTTTCCAGCAGACCCACACACATGCGTTTATGGCAGTACTATCAATGGGTAGTTTTGTTCCCGGTGCCCTGAAGTACACAGGGCCATTCAAACCCCTCCCCCACTTACCCAGTGACCCAGCCCATAGTTCACAGTGCCAAAGAGAGCACCCAGAGAGCTCAGAGGTCTCCTTTAGTGTCCATGGCTGAGCACTTGGGTCTGATGGTGAGTCACATATAAGGATCTTGTTTATGTGGCCTGGGGATCTGGGGCAATGTTTGCCTCGAGTGCCAGTACCCCGAGTTCCATCCCCAGCACCTTATAACCCAGGCGTGTGGATGGTGCACACCTGTGATCCCAACACTCAAGAGGTGGAGTCAGAAGGATCAAAAGGTCAAGGTCATCCTTGGCTACATAGTGATTTCAAAGGTAGCTTGGGCTCCTTGAGGCCCTGTCTCAGAACAACAAACAAACTTTGTTCTTCACTAAGTACGCACTTGGCGCTGACCTGGAGATGTCTGATGCCCAGGTGCTGAGTGGCCACACTGCTCTGCCAGGTTTTCCTGGAGCAGCAGACTGTGTGTGGTCCTTTAAAACCTTCTCCTTAAATGGAGGCTTGCTTTGGGCATGAGGTCCCCCACCCTTGGGTTTGTTCTGGTTCTAGGGCTCACCTGGGAGTTGCAAGCATCCTCCTCCCTTTGTAGATAGGGCTACTGGAAGAGATCAGTGTTCTATAAGTATGTGTGGGGGGACTGAATGGCCTAGCTGTGTTCATGGGCATGGGGAGGTGGGCGTGGCCATTCTGTTACTGGTCTCAGAGAAAGTCATCTGATAGGCTGGTCAAAAGCTGGAGCCCAGGTGTGTCTTATTTCCCACCTTAGAAGCGTGTCAGGTTTCTGGGGAGTGGATTTGGCTAGCCGCATTAAGAGGCGTCTGTAAAAAGCTCTTCCACTGGTTGAGTGTGTCAAGGTCAGCCACAGAGCTTTTGTGTGTCAGCTGTAGAGCAAAGGCTGAGGCGGGCTGTGTGCCTTTAGTGAACCTGTCCAGGCACTGCTTCCTGCAGAGCTATTGTCTAGCTCATTTCTTACGCTCAGGCAGACTAGGTCATTAGCTCAGAAGCCTCTGGAATCCTGCCTGGGTCCCTATTATAGAAGGTCTCAGTGATCATTTAACCTAACTCTTGATTTTATCAAGAAGAGACTGAGGCCCCAAAAGGAAACACAAAGAATTCATGAAAGGAGGACTCGAATCCAAGCCTCAGACTCTCATGAGCCTGGAAAGCTCTGAGCCCCTCAGAGGAGACCTGGCAGCCATGATGTGGCATTAAGGCTGCAAGGTGGTGATGGGAGGGAAGACTTGGGGGGTCAGTTAGGATGCTGGACTTTTCGGGAACCTTCCCAAGTGAGGGTTGCTCGGGGCCTGCTGGTTGGCTCGGAAGGCTGGATGGTTCCTAGCCTTGTGTCTCCCCTGGAGTGAGTAGTATGTCTTGGTTCACATGGCTTTTCATGCCCAACTAACTGTTTCCCCATCTCCAAACTGCTCTCAAAGTCAAATAGTGTCTGTGAGTCCTTACGCAATCGTAGGATGCTCAGGCAGCCATCTCTCATCCTGTCTAAATGCTTAGATCCACCTCTGCATGGCTGAGTCCTGTTTCTGCTCCTGAGACACTCACAGCTGGGAGCAGGCCTGGTTGAGACATGGGTACTTTCCTGAGCTAGGAGGTGGCAGGGCACAGCCTAAGAAAGTAGTGAGGGTAGCCTGCTTCCCTTGTCCCTTTCCCCCATCCTGTTTAGGTGGTTCCCAGGCACTGCTCCTAAGTCTCTCTGCTGGTGCCATGATGGGATGAAGACAATTGGAGACTGGAATCAAAGTCCAAGGCCTGTATCAGCTACCTTAGCTTTGAGTTTGGAATGAATCTGCTGAGACTCTGGCCTTCGGCAGGGATTCCCAAGACACCGCTGCTGCGGGGGCCTGGGCTTGCAACATTGTACAAAAGCAGATTCCTCCTCAAAGGTGTGGCCTTTGAGAGGGGGACACAGTGACTGGAAATTATCATCTCTTCCCCACTACAGAAGCATGTCCAGTCATCTGAATGCCTGCTGCCGTTTTTTCTTTCTTCCTTGGTGGCAGGTGCTAACCCTGGTCCTCCTCACTGTAGCCAAGGTTGGCTCTCCACAATAGGGGTGCCCCCTAGACCCATGGACACCCATCTTCTGCAGTGTGGCTAGGCTGCCCATCCATGATGGGGTTGGGATGTGGCATCAATGACAGTTTCTTTTTCTTGTCCCTTTTGCCCTAAGTGCAGAGTTGAACATGCTACTATAAACTGGGGTCTCTTAGGACCAGAGTCACCTGGATTATTAATGAGACCGCATACTTTATGAACTGAATAGATTTTACTGATTTATATTAGCAAGACAGTACTAAGAAGACAGAGTTATAGAGTCCCCATAGCACAGTGGGAAATACTTCTCTCTCACAGTGCTCTGCTGTGGTTTCCAGAGCTCATAATGGACTATAGTGTGGACCCTGGCCCTCTTCCCTGTAGTTCCCCTCCAGGACATGTGAAGCCTGGGCATCTCTGATAACACCTGCACCTGCTTGTGCATGGATGCACACACGTGGATGGACAGCTAGGGTGGTCCAGACCTCTTAGCCGTCTGAGTCAGTGCTTAGTTAAAAACAGTGTCTCTGTGCTGAGCTGTCACCAAGAACACCAAACTGCTACTTCTGTGTACACAGAGGACTGTCTCTTAAAATAACATTGAATAAAACACCATTGATATGAACAGGCTCCCATCAAACCAGTGTGCAAAGGACTCTGCTCAGTAGATACTGGTAAGGGCAGCTGATTTGCCTCAGGACCTGGTGAGCAGGTGTGACTCCAAGGACAAAGATACACTCCTTCCCTGAAGGCCCCATGGCCTTGTGGGTGCCTTCTCCTGCCCCGCCTCCTCCTATCTTATCCTTAGGGGTGCCTTCTTTGCTTCTTCCCATCCCTGGCCTCCTCCAGCCTTACTTGGTATAATCCCATCCCCATCTATAAACCGAAGCAACTGGACACTGCTCTCTGGCACTGTCTAGCTTGGACACTTGGTTTGGTCTGTGGGTAGAAGAGCAAAGCTGAGTTGGTCCTGGGCTCCACTCAGGACAAGTGTTCCTTGGGCAACCTTTTAGCTGTTCCCAACCAGGGCTTGTGTCTCCTAGGAATGTCAAAGGGATACTCTTGGGTCTACATCTGTCAGCCCAATGAAGCTTATGTGCACACAGATCTATGCCTCTGTGTGCTTATGTATATGGCTGTATGAGTGTGTATGGAATTGTTTCTGATGATATATGTGTGAACATGTGTGTGTGTGTACATGTGTGGAAGTGTCTGTGCATGTATGTGAATGTATACACCTGTGTCCACATGTGTGAGTGAGGGTGTGAAAGTTTATGAGTGTGTATGGCAATGTTAAAGTGGAATCATGTAGATCTTGCCTCTGGCTGTATAAGATGAGGTGTTGCTGGGCCATGTCCCTGAGCCTGAGGCAGAGTAGAGAGAGGTTGGCTGGGTGCTGATGGAGGAGAGTTGTGATAACAAGGCCACCGTGATGTGGGAACAGTGCTGGGCTTAGTTAGCATCCTGTGTCTCTGATGCTTGCTCTGGTACCTGCCGTGTGCATGTACTTGGCGGAGGCTCCAGGCTCCTCTCTCAGTGAAGTATTTTCCTCCCCACTCTGCCTGCCATCCCTGGAAACAGAAGATCTTGGTGACTGCTCTTCATCTCTTGCCTCTGACAGGTGCATTCTCTCCCTGGCCCTTGCTGTCTGTCATCCACCCCTCCTCCCCTGCCAGCTGACTAACTATGCTCTATAACTCTGCCTCCATTTCCTTGATTGCACAAGTAACACTTGCCGCTGTCACTGGCATCCGAGGTGCTTTATGGGCTACTGAGTTTTAGCAGTTGTCCCAGCCATACCCATGTCTGATGGCCTGCTCGGAGACCATCATACCCCTACAGGAACAGTCTGCCCTGGGAAAAAGGCTTGCATGAATTTCCTTACAAATGAGTGGGAAGGAGGAAGGAGGCATGAGAAAGCCAACATGGAGTCCTGTGGGGGCACTGATGTGTCCATGGATGTGCGACAACGCCACTAACATGGATCCTACGTGAGCCTTGGCATTGGGGCACTGGTCACGTGGCCCAGGCTGACCTTGGTTTTCCCTCCAGCTGGAGGATGGAACCGTGGGCCACACAGAAGCAGAGATTAACTGGGGTGGCCTGAGGTACCAGGCAGGCAGACTCTCTGACCAGGCAGGACATTCCAAAGGCCTCGAGGTTGCCCTAGGAAACAGTCAACTGACCTGATGCCACACATGACCTTGGGGATCCTCAAAGTGCGGACCGAAGAGAAAAATGTGTATTGGCAGACTGAGGTTGCCTCTCCCTGCAGGGCTGCTTAGCTCTGTCCCTCCCCACCTTATCCTGGGTCTATGTCTCCTGATCACAGGTGGAGAAAGCTGGGCTAGATCCCAGCCGAGTGGACTGTGGGGTCAGCATCATTCTGAGGCCAGAGGACCTTAGGACATGGCTGGATTGTGGCTTTGCTTGGCTTTGCCCTCACGTCCTCAGGCACCTGTTGGAGTGGCAGGAGGCCTGAGCCCAGTGCGTGGGCCCTCAGGGAGCAGCATGGGCTCCTGGCAAGTCCCATCTGCCACTCGGGTGCTTGGCAGGAGCTGGCCTTTGTTCCTCCCTATTTTTATGACAAGCTCAAAGCTGAGCTTCCTGGCACCCAGGCACCCTGGTTGAATGCAGAGCATCTGTCTGGAGGACCTTGTGTTTTCAGGCACTTGGGGGGGGGGGCACTAACCCTAGGCCTCTCTTGGTACTTCCCAAGCACAGTGTTCTGAAACCACACCCCGAGTGGCAGGCAGCTCTCTTTCCTGCCCTTGTTCAGAGGAAAGTCCTCTCTCAGCTAGGAAGACAATCTTTCAAAGAGTTTCTCTTGAAAGCAGAACCAAGCCTTGCCGAGTAGTGAGCCAGCTACCTGCTCCTCCTGGTTTTCACTTCCTAAACACCTTGTTTGTGTGCTCATCTGGTCCTCTTGGGTATTTGAAGGAACCCGGTATTGGCTCCACCCAATTTACAGCTGGGAAAACTGAGGCCTAGCTTATTCGTCCAGGCCATCTGCCCAGGAGCATTTCCTCCGAGCCCAACACTCCATGGGAAGGAGACAATCAGGGCCCTGCAAATTCCACATTCAGCTCACCTGGTCTCTGAGGCATCTTCCAGTATAACCACATCTGGAGAGCAGAGGTTTTTAGACCACACAGACGCCAGTCAGGCCCCTCTTCCTCTGGCTTGCCCAGCACAGCATCACCTCTAAGTTTTCTAGCTGCTGTTATTGACGGTGTAGAGTCGGCCACGGACGTTAATACATGATAGATCACTTTCATTGTGTTACCTCATGATTAATCTCCCATAATAGTCCTCCAACACCAGGGCAGAAAGAGGAGAGAGAAGAAAAAAAAAACCTACATTATCCACTTTGTGCTCAGAGTATAAATGAATTAGATTTAATTTCTGTTTAATTGTTTCCATAGTTCAACCTCTGCAGACTTCACAGGCTAATTTATTTTGTAGTCCTGGGGACAGGATTGGGGGGGGTGGCAAGGCCAGTGGCCTGCCATGGATGCTGTTTAATCACACCTGATAGTCTTATCTCCATGTAATTACGGAGTCTGGGGGGCCCTGGGCAGCCTTGCCTGCACTCAGGATCAATGCTGGGTCAGACCTGGGGCCAGCTGCTTTCAGGAAGCTGAGTGAGCTGCCAGGAGCCATGTGTAGTCAAGTGCTCCTGAAGCCCTTGTGGGAAGGAGGGTGGAAGGGACACGCCTTCAGAAGTGGAAATCTCTGGTGGCATTCCAGCCCCCTACGCTCTCTAAAGTTGAGGGTGAGGCCTCGGTGGCTGGGTGGGTTTTTGCACTTTGCTGTTGGCGTCTTTAGAGCTGTGTGTATACATCTCCTCCCAGTGAGGGACAGACAGGGTTTTAGGGTGCTTGGCTAGTGGGATCAGGCCCCAGCACCTCTCTGTCCTTGACTCCTGTCTACCTGTCCTTCCCACTTCCTCCTCGCCTCTCCCTCTTCCTCTTTGGTGTGTGTGCATGTGCATGTGCATGTGCGTGTGCGTGTGCGTGTGCGTGTGCGTGTGTGTGTGTGTGTGTGTGGTATATGTGTATGTGTGTTGTGTGTGCATATATATATGTATGTGCATGTGTGTGTAGCTTAGGGGTCAACCTCAGATGTCACTCCTCAGAAGCCACCCACTTGTTTTTTGAGACAGCATCTCTCCCTGAGGCCTGGCTCACTGACTAGTCTGGACTGGCTGATCAGGGTGTTCCAGGTGGTCCAGGCATGCACCACCACACCTGGCTCTTTACGGGGTAACTGGGGACTGAACTTGGGTCCTCATGATTGTGAGGCAAGGTGCTTCAAAAATACATATGAAATTTACCATCTCGTGCAGTGAGTGGTGTTAAGGTTTCCTCATGGCAGCCATTAGCCCTGTGCATCTGCAGTGCCCCTTTGCCGTCCCTGACTGAAACCCTGGCCCCATACCAGGACCTCTTCCTCCCTCCCTCTCTTGGGTTCTGAAGGCCACGTTGTCTCTCTAATCTGACCTACCCCAGGGACTGTGGCTTCAGACTCTCATGTGTGTCTGAGCTTCTCCCACTGAGCAGCTTTCCCTATCCCTCATGCTGTGCTGGGCTAAGGACTTGGTTCTTCTCTGTGGCACCCTGAAAGATGTTCTTCTTACCCACGATCCTTTCAGTGTGTCTCTGAGCGTACGACCTAGGATGTCCCAGGTATGAATTTCTGAGTAACTTGTAGCTTCTCACTCAAGTGTCTGGTCTTTGATCTTGGTAGTACCATGAGAGGAGGGCTGCCTGCTGCCCCTGCAAATGACCTTTGACCTCTGGCAGTACTCTGGATCTTTCCAGTGTCTTAAAACAGGCTGTTGCTCCAGCCAGACCATGTGATCTTCCCAGAGAGCAGAGTCAGCCTCTGTGTCCAGGGCAGAGGTTCCTAGGTGTGTGTGTGTGTGTGTGTGTGTGTGTCGGTGTGTGTCAGTGTGTGGGGGTTTGGGGACAGCTGAGTGCTGTCTGCAAAGGATGTGGGAGGTCCGAGGAGCAGGCCTGGTTGGTCATGAGCTCAGTATGCAGGCATCTTCCTGGCTCTTCCTATCCCTTCTCGCTTTTTATTTAAACCCTGAGGTAACAGGAGTATTCAAGGCAGTGGGGACACTCCATTTTTCTTCATTTGCGGTGTTGAACGTCTGTCATCCCCAGAGAATGCTGTGTGATAGGACAGCAGCTGGCCCTCCTCCCTGCCTGGTGCTTTCTCCCTTTCTCTCCCTTATCTGCCGTCCCTGGGAAATGCTCCTGGCTCTGGGCACACAGAACCTAGAGTTCCAGGCTGGTTGGATGAAGGAGACCTTGACTTAGGTCTTGGAGGTGAGAGTCCTCATTAAAGCAGCTTTCTGGAAGGGTGGAGATAAAGGGGAGCTCACCAGTGACAGACTCAGCGGTGTCATCCTGTAGGGACACCTAAAGTCTTCAGTGAACCAGGCAGCGTGCTGGGCTCTGTGCAGAGAGAAAGGATGGTGTCTGCCTCTGCAGTGACTATGAGCTCCCTACCCTGTCTGCCACACTCAGAGAATGGCCCTTGGGTGTTTCAGGAGGACCCCAAGAACAGTAGCCTCTTCTTTGTGGGTAGCTGGGACTTTGTCACCGTATGACAGTGACCCTGAGTTGAAAATGAAGAATAAATCACTTTTTAGGGGTAGAGAATGTTCTAGAATGGGGAAACACAGAACGGAGACACCGAGAAGGTGAGAAGATAAGGTCAGTGATGATGGTGGACACTGGTCACATATCCTCTGTGTGCCAGGAGCTCTGTTGTACAGGCAGGGCTTTGTGACTCCAATGATAACGTCTGTGAGGGTCCAGGGTCTGGGGAAGATGACTGACGTGGGGTGGGAGGGACCTCACATGAGGCAGGTTTCCTGGGTGTCTCAGAGAATGCATGTGGCTCTCTGGACCCTGGACTATAGCTTGCAGGCTATACACCTCACATTCCAAAGAATCCCAGCTATGCAGGGGACCGGGGAAAGGATGGTGGTGCACCGAGGGTTTCTGTGACACAAAGATTCCTTCTGATATACACAAAAAGCACTGCTCTTTATCCAGGGTGGCAGCTACCCTTTATAAAAAATGCTTTTATGCATATGGATATTTTGCCAATATGTACATATGCATGCATGTATGTATGTATGTATACCACATATGTACCTGGTGCTACCAGAGGACAGAAGAGGACAGTGACCCTCTGGAACTGGAGACTGTGTTAGAGAGGCCAGAGAACTCCCTCACCCAGGTAGAGAAGAGAGGAATTGGTTGTGTGACCAGAAATGGAGGCCGTGTCCTGTTTCTCTGAAAAGTCTCTCGTCGTCTGTTCTTCTGAAAGAACTGTGTCACAGGAAGAGAGCAACACGGGTCACACTACTGCCACACAGCTCTTCTCGGGACTTGCACTTACACAGGAGCCAGGATATTAGGGAAAGAGCAATGCCTGAATGCAGCCTTCCCACTTGTGGCTCCTGGAGAGTGTGGGCTGAAAGGGAAGGTTCTAGAATCTGCTTGTTGTGCTGTGTGAGGACTTGATGGGGCACCAGAGGTCTTCGGGGAGCTCACACGAGCGACTTCTGAGTTTGTACATACAGGAGTCCACAACCCTATGGCAGAGTCTGGACTCAGCCCACTCCAGAGTGGGGAAGACTGGAGTGGAGTCCTGGATGTGTGGACCCAAGCAGTGCGAGCAGCTCTCCGCATACAGATTTCACCCTCAGTATAACCCATAGATTCCTTGGTCTGGGTCAGGTTGGAGGTCAGACAGCTTGGTTGTGCAGGTCCCACACATCATCTTTCCATAAAAGCAAACCCAAAGGGGCAGAGGCCCACCCCCATCACCCTCTCCGTAAGTAAAATTACTAGGAAAGAACACTGATTGGCTGGCTGAGATTACAGGTCTAACTTTACATGGACCAGTCTTAATGCTCTGTGAAGGCAGGTAGTCTGGTTACTTGCCCATATTGGGCTTGACATTTTGACTGGAAGTCCTAAAATCCTAAGGCTGGTCACCAAAGGGTCAGGAAGTCATGGTGTCCCAACCCCAGGGGTCCACTAGGACACAAGTGTGCAGGCAGCCACAGATGAAACACACATCCGAAAGAAAGAGCCATGGGTGCAAACACTGCTGCTGCTTAGGTGTGTATGTGTGGGGTCCCAGGATGCTGCGCTAGCCTGAGCACAGGGCTCTATGGCTGGCCAGAGACCCATTGCTGCCCTGCGTGGTTGGGACACAGAAGTTCAAAGAAAACAACGGCCCTCCAGGGTCACATGGTGAGGGAGAGCATGGGCTGGGGTTGGAACCCAAACAATGTTTTGCTGTTACAAGTCCCCACTGCGAGGATGGGGAATGATGACCTGATAGGTGTGCCCATGGCCACAGCTAATGGTGTCATGCATCTGACACATGCTGCCTGAAAGGTCAGCAACTGGCTTTGGGGTTTGTCTAATGTCTCCTCCCCCTGCTACACTCCCCTGCCTCTACTCCGAACCCATATGGGCTAAGTGGGTACTCACTGGTGTGACTTCCCTGTATCCCCTGTCATAGAGCCTGCGAGCATTCATGATAGTGTGTGTCTGCAAGGATGGGAGCCTCGTGGCAAGGACCGTGGCCCCTGTGAGTGGCTTTTGTGTTCTTAGTCCTCGACACAGTAGGCTCTTCCTAAAGTAGATCAACATCTAAGTGCATGGGTAATGTCTCACGCTAGCACCCCCTACTCCCATGCATACCCATGTGTGCATGTGTGCCTGCCTGCAAATGGCCCCTTCGCTCCTTTCTCCTTCCTTCCTTCTCAGGAGGTCACCACCCAGCTGGAGACACCTGCACTCCTTCTGTCATCTGGGCAAGTGTTCTTCTTGACGTTGGCACCCGATCTTGGGAGATGACAACCCTGGCAGGAGTCTTGAGCTTGTTAGCACAAGACTGAGTGCTGTCTCAGAGTGTGGAGGCCAGAGGGGCTTAGCTGTGGAGTGCGTACCATTTGGGGAACAGGGGCTGAGCGCCCACTCCTGGGGTGCGCTTGGCTACTGACTGGGATTTCGACTCCCTCTGCTTCCCTTCCTGGGCAGCTGTAAGCGCCCAGGAGTCCAGGCAGGCAGATGGGCATTCCACCTGGGGCTTCTAGGTTCACATCTCAATTCTTGGCTGCCCTCCTTACCCCTCCCCTGTACCTGACCAGCAAGGGTAGCACTCAGTTCGGTGCCAGGTGCCAGAGAAACGTACTCTGTCCACATCCCTCCCATTAATCACCAGCTAGCAGGGGCGCAGGGCTCTGTTTAAGATGCACCGGTGGTTCTGAGGTGAGCGCAGGCATCCCCAAGCTGGGATGTTAATCTGCTCCCTCTGAGACAGACTACCTCAGGCCTGTTAATCACTTGCTGTAATTACAGCCCCAACTTACTCAGGGAATGTTAATGGATGCCTCGGATGGAGGGGCTGCACATGTATGGCCCCCCTCTTGCTACAGTCCACAAATGGCAAGGTTTCGGGATATGGGCTCTGAGAATGAGCAGGATGTTTGAGGATGTCGTGTCTGTACAGAGGATGGAGGGAAAGGTTAGTGGAGTTTCCGGGGGCTTCTGGCTCTCCAGGCACGGGTGCAGCATGGAAACCCATCATTGTGTGAGAAGGAAGGCATTGCCATGTTTGGAGACTGAGGACGCCTTTGGCTTTTCTGGGCTCTGTTCTCAGGTCTACAGTGGACTAGGGAAGGACTGGGGGCGTCTCCTCTCTTTGTCCCAGTGAGTGCCACTGAGCAGCTAGTTTATGTGAACTTTACATAAGTTAAAGTCATCCAAGAGGAGGAACCCTCACTCCAGAAAGTTCCTCCATGAGCTTGGGCTGCAGACAAGCAAGTGTAGGGTGCTCTCTTAGTGATTGATGTGGGAGGGTCCAGTCCACTGTGGGTGGGCCCTGGGTACTGTAAGAAAGCAAGCTGTAGGGAGCAAGCCAGTAAGCAGGGCGTCCTCCATGGCCTCTGCATCAGCTCCTGCCTCTAGGCTCTTTTCTTGATTGAATTCTTTTTTTTTAATTTTTAATTTTTGGTTTTTCGAGACAGGGTTTCTCTATGTAGCCCTGGATATCCTGGAACTCACTCTGTAGACCATGCTGACCGAGAACTCAGAAATCCACCTGTTCTGCCTCCCAGGTGCTGGGATTAAAGGCGTGTGCCACCACTGCCCGGCTTCCTTGGGTGACAGACTCCAATGTAGAAGTGTAAACTGAGTCATCATAGAAGTGGTAACCCTGAGATAGCCTCCTATTCCAAAGTGCAGTTCTTGAGTCCTGTCTTCCATGTATCACTGCTAACCGACCCCTGGGCTGTCCCCTGTCATCCTGACTCTGCAGGGTGCTTTTCCAAACCCAATTTGAGGGTCAGGATATGCTAGGGGACTCAGACTCCAGTGTGGACCCAGGGCTGGACTGTTCATTTCAACCCGAGAGCTACCAGTGCCTGCCTTGCCGTACATTGTGGTTCTGTTGACCCAGAACGAGGGTGAGAAGACTGGTGTGGGAGATCTCAAAGCTCCCCAGGTGTTTCCCCTCCACAGCAAGGTAGAGGGCGCTAATGTGGACCTAGCGACTCTCATTCCAGTCTGTAATGGAAGGTTACATTTGTGTCCTGGCCACAGATGGTGTTGTGGAAATGTGGGACTCTGGCCCCACAGCAGACAGGTTGAGTTTAAGGGGGCAGCCTGTGGTTCTCCCCGGTGCTGGGGCTATTGAGGACAGGTTTGTGCTCCTGGGGAGACATGAAGAAATGTTCACAGTACCAATGAGAGACCAAAGAAATGATTCCATCCAGCTTGGTGAACGAATGAACTTACAGACACATGGGGAAGGGTTACTCACAGGGACATGGATAACCCCGGAACCAAAAGCCTACCACAGCATGGGGAAGGGTTACTCACAGGGACATGGATAACCCCGGAACCAAAAGCCTACCACAGCATAGTTACCACCCACTAAGCTGCTATAGGAGAGCCCCCCTTTTCAGTTAGCCTTTCACCTCCTGTATACTTTTGTACCGCCCAGGACCACACAGCTGGGACAGGATTAGATACAGCTATAGGTACAGAAGAGAGTATCAGTGGTTAGACTCTCAGTGAGGCTCTGATGACTCCCCAGATCCAACAAGATCATGCTAGCGGGCTTCATCTTGTAAACACAGAAGGTTTGGTGCTCTGACTTAAAATGACAAAAGGCATGTGTTGTAGTCACCTTTCTATTGTTGTGATAGAACACCATGACCAGGATGACTTACAGAATAAAGTGTTTGTGATGGTTTGTATATGCTTGGCCCAGGGAGTGGCACTATTAGAAGGTGTGGCCTTGTTGGAGTAGTTGTGACCTTGTTGGAGTAGGTGTGTTACTGTGTGTGTGGGCTTCAAGACCCTCATCCTAGCTGCCTGGAAGTCCGTATTCTGCTAGCAGCCTTCAAATGAAGATGTAGAACTCTCAGCTCCTCCTGCACCATGCCTGCCTGGACGCTGCCATGCTCCTGCCTTAATGATAATGGAATGAACCTGTAAGCCAGCCCCAATTAAATGTTGTCCTTATAAGAGTTGCCTGGGTCATGGTGTCTGTTCACAGCAGTAAAACCCTCACTAAGACAACGTTTAGTTGGACTTATGCTCTCAGAGGGTTAGCATCCATGCTAGCCGAGAAAGGAACTGCTGAGTGCTCACATCTTGATCCCCAACCACGGGGCAGAGAGCGAGAGGGGCACACTGTAAGTCTTTTGAAAATTCAAAGACATCTCCCAGTGACACATCTTCTCCAACAAGGCCACACCTCCTAATACTTTCCAAATAGTTCCACCAGCTGGGAGACCAGGTATTCAGACGTGTGAGTCTATGGGAGCCGTTCTCGTT